>NC_134487.1:258560618-258610618 GCF_040206685.1 Ascaphus truei | reverse complement strand
GGGAGTATAGGAGGAGAGGTGTTCTGGACGAACGGCTTGAGGAGGGCGACATGGAACACTGGAGGTATTCTTAAGCTATCCGGAAGATCCAGTTTGAACGCCCCCGGGTTGACCTGTTTCAGGATTTTGTAAGGTCTAATGAACTTGGGCCCGAGTTTGGAGGAAGGCAGTTTCAGCCGAATATTTTTTGTAGCCAATCAAACCTGAAACGGGTGAGGTGTTCGTCGGCGTTTATACGCCTGGGTTTTTTGCGGGTGGGCAGCTTTTGTCAGATTGGATTGGATATTCTTTAAGAGTAATTGGAGTTCTTGGATCTTCTCATCCACTGCAGGAACACTGGAGTGAGGACTGGAAGGAGGAAGGGCAGCAGGGTGGTACCCGTAGACACAAAAGAATGGAGATTCCAGTGTGGATTCAGGTTAAATAGAATTGCGGAAAACTCGGCCCACGGGGAACAGATCAACCCAGTAGTTCAGATACAAAACATTGCAGGAATTGCTCTAAGGACTGATTGACCCTTTCCGTAAGTCCATTGGACTGGTGGTGGTACTAAGAAGAAAAATGAATGGAGATGCCCATTCTTTGACAGTAGGCTTTCCAAAATCTTGAGACAAATTGGGATCCCCGGTCTGAGACTATATACGTGGGGACTCTATGAAGGTGAAATATCTCCTTAATAAAGATCTCAGATAGTTCTGCAGTTGTGGGTAGCTTCCTGAGAGGAACAAAATGGGCATTACATGTAAAGCTATCCACTACTACCAGTCTGGTAGTCATACACCTGGAGGATGGCAGTTCCACGATAAAATCCATGGATAAGTGGGTCCACAGACGGGTGGGAACTGGTAAGGGTTGGAACAGCCCACAGGGTAACATCCTCTGCACCTTAGTCTGGGAGCATATAACGCAGGCTGCTAAAAGGTCCTTCATATCTTTGCGTATCTCTGGCCACCAAAAGATTAGTTCGAGGAAATCACATGTTTTCCTGACCCCTGGGTGACCAGCCTTCTTGGATTTATGATCCCATTGCAACACCTCACTTCAAAATTCGGAGGGTAACAAATAGTTTAGATGAACACGTGGACGTTGACCTAGTATTCTCTGCCGGAGCCTGGGAAATCTGTTGCAGAACTGAAGATGATACACCAAAGATTATCTGTGATGATGGAATGATGGGCCCCTGATCCCTGATCCTGAACCATCAGGAGAGAATTGCCTGGATAGTGCATCTGCCTTAATGTTCTTGGATCTTGGACGATAAGAGACAACAAAGTTGAAACGAGTGAAGAAGAGAGCCCACCTAGCCTGACACATCCCAAATCTCCTTGCTCCTTCATTGTATTTAAGGTTCTTGTTATCTGTAAGGATTGTGATCAGAGAAGTTGCCCCTTCAAGCAAATGTCTCCATTCTTCTATATCCATTTTCATGACCAGACGTTCCCGATTTCCAACATCATAATTTCTTTCTGTGGCAGAAAAGAAGGAACAGGGGTGGAATTTCCAATTAAAATCCTTCCTTTGAGAAAGAACGGCTCCGGTTGCCAGATCAGATGCGTCCACTTCAAGCACGAAGGGTTTCGTATGATCTGGATGGATGAGCACAGGTGCGGACGAAAAGGCGGACTTAAGCTTCTCAAAAGCTATAAGAGCCTCAGAGGGCTATATCTTAGGGCTCACCCCTTTCTTAGTAAGAGCCGCAATAGGTGCAACCACCTTGGAGAAGTTCCTGATAATTTGCGGTAGTAATTGGCAAACCCAAGAAATTGTTGAATTGGTTTGATGCCTGTCAGTTTGTATGATTATTCTATATTATCCCATTGATATAATTCCTACTCATTGTATAAGAACGTTCGCTTGGGAGTATTGTTGGAGCTCCGATGTCTGTGATTTGTACTATGCGGAAAAATAATAAAACTGGTTGAAATAAAAAAGAAGGAAAGATTTTTAAAACAAAAACAGACCAGCAATCTGTGCTACAGTAGCATCTCTCAGAAGGTTGATTGTTGCAAATAGTGTAATCCAACACTAGCATAGAATTCAGACAAAAGGGGCAAGAAAACCAAATAAATATATTGCATTAAAAAATGCATTAGTTTTTCCTCATTCTCTCTTTATTCAGCAATATTTTGTGTTTACAAAGATCCCTTTCTCAAGTTAAAATGACAATAAGAAAGCAACAATTATAAATAAAAATAAAAACCACTTTACATTCCCAACAGGTAGAGATGCCACCACACGCTATGCTCAGTTGATGTCATGACATTGTGCCCGGTGACATCATGACATGAATGTGCTAAAATAGAAATCCCATTCTGCTTTACACAGTTGCCATGGTGACATTACTGCATATACAAATAGGGAAGAAAGCTTAATCCACTGTAGTGGAATAGATCGATATCATAAACATTTATACAGAAATACATCAAAACTTGGTGTGCTCCAAAAAATATTACAATAAATAGCTGGCACTAAACATAAAAGTGACTATATAAATAGGGTGACCATATTTGTCCTGGAAAAAAATGGGCCAAATCTTGTGCATGTGCAGTGTGCGCTTGCCAACAGCTCATGCGTGGATGGTGAGTGCCGACTGTGCATACGCGAAGAGCGCTTGCTTGCTGCGAATGCACGATTGACGTTTACCGGTCACATACTGTATGCACAATCGGAGCTTGCCGATCGTGCATGCGCACAAGTGGTCGGCAAGTGCCGATAACGCATGCGCGGCCAGTGACATAGAAAGCGGGACAGCAGTCCAAAAAGTCGAAACAGAGGCCTAAAAACCAGGACAGTCCAGGCTAAACCAAGATGTCTGGTCACCCTATATATAAACTGTACCCTCATAGGAAAATGTATTACATACATTGCTACTGTGAAACTGCCCCAGAATTTCCCAGGCAAGAGTTCTAATACTGGTGGCTGCATCTGTAAATAGATGTGCATACTTAGATCCAAGGGCAAATTTGTATGGTAGATCTCCTGACAGGCAGATAGTATTTACCTGCCAACCTGGTAATTCCTTGAAGAGCAGCCCTCCGCCTGCAGTATCGTGGCATCATGCGACATTGTGTTGTCATTGCAATGCTACATGTGACATCAGGTTGTCATGCTAATGCATCCCAATGGGACGTTGGGTCACCATGACAACGTGACGCTGCAGGAGGAGGGATGCTCCTCAGATGGTAAGTCCCCCCCTCTCACTTCAAAACACATGCTCCAACACACATTTACTTTGGGGTGAGCAGTGGTCCTGCATTGGTCCGTGGACTCTGCAGCTCTCTGTGCAAGGAAAGTACTGTATGGCAGGCGGTCAGGGAGCTGGGGAGCCATTGGATGCTGCTTCTGGGGAGCTGCAGCAAGAGTCCACCACACCGGCCAAACACACTGACCCACTGGCCCACCGGGGCAACTCTGATCACCTAATAAGGCAATCTGTCCATGCCTACACAACATTTTGGGAAGTGGAGATGTCCACCCACAAAAATAAATGCTTGAAGACTTGTATGCTATCCTATTTTCGACATTTGTGTGTTCACAACACCACCATATACTGTACATACATAAAGTATACTAATGCATAAAAAAACAAGATGACAAATAAAAAAAGGTCCCAAATATATATGCAAGTATCTATAAACAATTATTCATAGACATGCTAGAGAGAATCTAAAAAAAGGGAAATCTTACAAAAATTAAGACCATGGAAAGTACCATCACAAATCCTTCAATATTAATATATAGAATTCCATGAATATTCTAAAAGTGCTATATTGATCTGAGGAAGAAAAAAAGAGAAAACAAAATTAAAATAATGACACATCACATTCAATCAAAGAAAATCCTTTTCCTTATGCATGACATGTGGGAATAGGATACCTTAGTCAATTCAATAATCTAAACCATTCCTTTTGTTTCAAAATACTTTCTCTGTTGCTCCTTTCCCTCCTCCCGTCCCCCTACTTCAAATATCATACATGGTCAACCACCTGAATTATTAACTGACTGACATGCCTTCAAATGTTTTGCCACTGGCGAGTCCCTCAAGTCTTTTATGTTTATTTCAGTGTGCCTGCTTGCAGTTTTATGTTCCCCAATCCTTTTCTTGACAGCCTAGTAGTCTCCCCAATATTCCAAAACCACAACAAAATGTGAATGCATAAATCATATAAATCAGAGTGCATGTAAAGAAACGTCCTACAGTATGTCTATGGCTTTATCCATGTGTGGGTGATATATTTAATCTATTTTATTTAAGGGAAACATGTATGGATTGGCACAATGAGGCTTATGGATTAAGTATTTGTCCTTTTCCCCCTTGCTGTTAATATTGTAGTTCTTCCACTGACAGTGTACGCTGTCTTCAGTTACCCATATAATCACTGCTCGCTCTTCAGTTTTTGTGAAGTATAAAGATGGGTACAGGTATGATCTACAGCTGGCAGATGCTAATATTTAAATTAGTTGTGTGGACTCACAATAGAGATGATAGAGTGTTCTGACCTGCTGTATAACTTGAACGTTTTTGTTCTCTGGTAAAATTTTGCAAAAAAGCATACTGTCTTAAAGGAACAATCGATGCAATATCCTACTTGTGGGATTTTTTTTAAAAATAAATCAGTTCTGTAGTATTAAATAATATTTACTAAAGTAAAAAAAAAAATCTTACCCCTAATACCATTTTTAATGAGTTTTAATATACTGATCATCCTTTGATTTCTATAGCAGGTTTTAACACATTTCCCCTGCAGTGGTAGAAAGAGAAAACCCCGGCGCTACCTCTGTAGTGCAATATCTTTACAACACTTTCCTGTTTGTGATAATTTGTTGACAATATTCCAAGCAGTTTGAGCGGATAATGTAATGGTAGTAATATAAGGATACATTTATAGCTGCTGAGCTACACTGACTGAAGGATTGATTGAAACTGAAAGGTATCCATTTAGTGAACCCTGGAAAGCAGGATCTTTACTTATTGATCACAGGCGAATGAATCTATAGGCAGATTAGATAATTAGTTTTCAATAAAGGTAATTAAAGGCTGCATATATCAAAACAATTTTTTTACTTTTTTAAAGTGCTGCTTGGATTGTCTCTTTAATGGGCATTTTTATTTTAATGATTTGTAGACTCGTGTCCATGTAATTTCTATAAATATTGGCATATTCAGACAAGAAGTAGCAGCTCTGATGTAATGGTAAAAATATTTGAAGACTGCTGAGTTTGCTTATAGTCTTGCAGATGACTGAAAGGCTTTTATATACCACATTTTGGGATAACACAACCTTTTCCATGCCTTTTTCTACCTCATCTGCAACATTTAAACACATCTTCCACAAAAGGCAAATTACAAATGCAAATACCAGCACAACAAACTGAAGTACATTAAGACATGGGAAAGCTGCTCTTAAAACTCAGGTAGATCATGATTTTCAGGTCTACTGTAGCACCATCACTCCGGGACTATTAAAACATAACATTTATTAATTATAAAACTAAAAAAGTCCACACATTGAAATATAAATGATAAATATGTGTGTAGTGTAATAAAAATAGGATGGGGATGGGACAGGTGTGGTACGGTTGAACCCAAGGTGTATTGCCAAATGTTTACTGATTACCAAATAATATAATATACAAATGGTAAATAGTGCAATATAGCCACCTAAGGGGACCTAACTACTAGTAGGGTAACTGAACCTCATAGGTGTCTGTGCATTAATGTTGTTAGTATAAAACTTGCTATGACTGTAGGAGATGTAGTCTCTGTCACAGCATACCTATTAAGCCAACCTGTGATTGCTATGCGTGGAACTAGCCTGCTGGATCTAATATATCTAAATATGCAGGCTCAGACCACGTCTCCCCACTCCAAGACGAAGCACTGATTCTAGCGTGAAATGCGTTGATGGGGAGATTGTGGTGTAGCCAAGTGTTCGTGAGGTCCCAATCAAGTTTTTTTCTACAACCCGGAAGTGCCCTGAATTTTGTCACAGGTTGTGGCGCCGGATCCTTTCCTTTCCATGCTGTATACTCAGAAGGCTGCACGCCTGGAACCGGAACTTAGAGGAGAGTAGGATCGAGGTCTGTGAGCTTTACATAGGTAAGGTTTCCCTTCCCAGCTCTGACCTATTCTTTGGTCTGTTTATACTTTCCCGCTCCATTCCTTATGACTCACATTGACACCACACAGTGCTGGTACTAACTGCCTGAGCGCAGGATAGACTTTCCATTTGCTAGACTTTACCTGTCAGCTGCTCGGCTATTTAGCCATTACTGGGCTTGTTCTTCCGGATTTAGATTTATCCTACTCCATTGTTGCAGAGCAATAGGATTTTTTCCAGTATTGACCTTACATTTGGTATATACACCCACAGCACAGGCTACACCACTATGGACACTGAACCTGACTCAGATTCAGATTTTTTATTCAGCTGTTACAATGTTTCCAATCGTTCCAACAGGGCAGAGGCAATTTTTAACAATACTAATGAATTAATATGTGAAGATACAGCAGATCTCAAAATGCACTTTTCTAAGTTGGAAAAATGTTTATTACATCGACAGAGGATATGGTGGGAAATCACCACCATGGAGAATTACAGTTGTGTTAAACGCATACGTAGAGGCTTACGCCTCACTAAAACACCTTCTTTTGGGTTTGATAAAGGGGACTTTGAACGTCAATGGTGCCTCATTCTTGACGATTGTTCCTTCAAATTGATGGACCTTATTGTTCAACATAAAGCTAAAGAAAATCAAATTGTTTCTAAACAAGTAACAGAGTTACAGAAGAAACTGCAGGCTTTTTGTAAAATGGAGAACTTTAAGGAACTGGATTCTAAAGTAGCCAGCAAACTTAATAAACAAGAGAAAATTATAATGTTGACAAAACAAACAAAATTTGAAAGGGACAAAGCCGATTATGCGGGTAAACAAATTTATATCTGGAAAAAACCAACAGCCAGAGGTCAAGGCAAACCCAATAAATATAAGAAATCTAAGAAAGAAGGTGGGGGAAATAAGTCCTTTCTTAAAGCCACTAAAGATAACGAACACACTACACATACTGCTGCGGCCAGCTTCAATCTTACAAATGCCCGTAATTTTCCGGGGCTTTTTTGGCTGGCGCCGAACGTGGCCACGCTCAGCCGCATCTTCCCCTCCCCTCACCACCCCCTGGCTGCTTGGCTGCTCCGCCTCTGCTACGGCAGCTTCGTGCATCTTCCCCTCCCCTCGCGACCCCCTGGCTTTCTCTGCTTCGCCTCTTCCCGCATCTCCCCTCCATTCCCCTGTCCCCTTACCCGGGGATGCCAGCGGAACGTGTGACCGGCGCCACAGTGACGCGCGTCATGCGTCACCAGCTGCGTGTCACCAGCCGCGTCTGCCCGGAGTCTGCCCGCATATTGCGGTGGCGGCCGCAGAAGACGCAGCTCGGCCGCCACTGTACAGTTTCCTTTTCCGGGAGTGACTTTTATCCATCGTCTGGGGAAGACAATGTGGCATCCAATGAGACGGCGTATTCTATCAAAACAGATGATTACAAGCCTTCAAAAAACAGGCAAAGACAAGAAGAGGCATGAGAAAGAACCCAAATTGGGATGCCAGCAAAGAGATTGAAACTTAAGACATAACTAATAGTAATGTCATTAATATCTCTAAACATGTTCTCACCAAAGCAGAACTATCCGTGCTACATCTTGGACTATCTTTTGCACCTAACACGCAATTTAACTTGTTTTCCACCATGGTTGATGTGTACAAGTTCACTCGGAAATTAACCCTTAAACTTTTTTTTCATCAAAAACTTATATTACGAGCAAAAATCATCAAGGGAATACTGTTACCTGTATGTGCTGTTAACACTATTGCTTCTGTCCCCTTAGGTTTCCAAGATCATTGCCACCAGCAGGATTTGACGGATCTCTTCAACGAAAACATTACTGTAGATGAATCTATAGATTTCCTGGGGAGTATTAACTCAGATTTAAGAAAAAATCTATATTTTTCCCTACATACATTAAAGGTCAATATATATATACCTTTCAAAAACAAGTTGAAAGAGATCTGTCACTTCTTGCTAAGGGGATAGGAGACAAGGGAACCAGAACAAAGGGATTCCAGCGAGACAATTTGACTTCAGAGCAGAGGGTAGCTATTCGATCCCTCTCAGATAATGATTCTATTCTCATTAGAAAAGCAGACAAGGGGGTGCTACATCATCCACGATAGAGACTGTTATGTGCTGAAGGCTCGGAGGCAACTTGAAGATCCTGAGGCCTACAAAGTCCTAGACGGAGACCTGACACCCCAGTTCCGTAGGGAATTCATCGATTTGATGGATGAAGGTGAGATTTTACAAGTTATTACACCTTCTGAACGAGATTTCCTCACTTCTCCAGATCCCATCACACCCATATTTCAACACCTTCCCAAAATTCACAAAACACTCACGGCACCCCCGGGTAGACCAATTATTTCCAGTATTGGTTCTATGGGTGAACATCTTTCTCAATACATAGATCACTTCTTGCAACCTCTTGTATTTCACCTACCTTCACATCTTATAGACACCAAACACGTTTTATCACTCTTAGCACATTTTTCTTGTCACTCCTCCTACATCTGGGTCACTCTAGATGTAGCTTCTCTTTATAACATCATTGACCATGGTCACGGTCTTACAGCAGTAGAATTTTTCCTTAACTTGCACTCTTCTCTTTCCCCTGCACACATAGCCTTTCTACTTGATAGTATTAGATTTTCACTTACACATAACTATTTTCTTTTTGACTGTCAATATTATCTCCAAACATGTGGGACTGCTATGGGGACTTCATTTGCCCCCTCCTACGCCAACCTTTTTATGGGTTGGTGGGAGACGTCCCATGTGTTTGGAGATACTAACCCTTTTAGGCATCATATAGTGTTTTACAAGCGCTATATTGATGACCTTCTGTTGATCTGGAGTGGTGGGGAAGATGACCTTACAATTTTTTTTGAGTATCTGGCAGATAATCAATTCAATTCAATGTATAGTTATGACATGCAACATATACAATTTTTAGATCTTGATCTCTTCATAGATATCGAGAATAAAATACAATCTGACATTTTTAGAAAAGAGAATGCCAGAAACTCATTGCTACATGCTAAAAGCTGTCATTCCCGCCCTCTGATCAAAGGAATCCCAAGAGGACAGTTCCTATGTTTACGCCGAATGAAAGGGGGGGAGGAGATCCTCCGGCGCTGTGCTTCACTCAGATTTCCAGGACACATGAAATATAAAACAGACAAGGGACCGCAATCAGGAAGGGTTAGATCACAGTAGTATGCTAGGTGTGAGATATACAGCAGGCACACTTACATTGAAACACAAAATTCCCCCTTATGTGCAGTGTATACTTCTTAGTATGACCTCAGGGAAAGGGAGAAAACAGAAAAAACATAGTATAACACCGTTTATTGAACAAAATTGATTAAAAAAGAGATTGCCAACTCACAAGCGACTTTAAAAATGGCATAGAAAGGAGAAGTTTTCCGTCTCTGCCAGACTTCCTCCCAGATGGTTAGGTGTCCGCGTGGAGTCTGTCCCAATCGATAAGATGATAGTGCAGCAATGTGGATGAGAATTGGGTGGTTTGTCCAGACTTGTGCACAGACTGGTCTCTCTCCCGTCAGTCAACCTCCTTGCTGTTGCTTCCACTTCCCGCGCATGCGCATGCGCTCCGGTGGTAGTGTTTGTCAAAATGGGATTCTGCTTCACTCCTCTGTACGGTGGCTTGCGAGGACCAAAAGACCGTCAGACGCGTTTCGCTACAAAAGCTTCCTCAGTGACGTAGATACATGGGGGTCAGCAGCACTTTATATATCCTCTAGTATTTGCATTGTCCAATCTGACGCTGTTTCTTGCTCTCTCTATTTGCATAGTCAATTGCACTGTTTAGATCCATCTCTTACATAACTATTATACATAAATACATAAAAAACAATTTAAGACAATAACTTACATAAATAATTAAAAAATGTATTGGTTCTTTTTACTAGTTTGATATCCCTAAGGATGCAGAAATAATATATTGGAATGCCAGATTTCAGCATTTTGAATCCTAAATGAAGGCTGTCAGTTCCAACTCCAGATTTAACCCTTTAGGTGCTAGGGTTTGCAGGGAGAAGATCCAAAAGGATTATCTTTGTGATATTTTTTGAATAAAGTCTCCTCCCCTCCAATCTGTCTTCACCTGTTCTATTCCGAGGAACTTCAAGCAAGCAGGATTTTTGTTATGTTTAATCCTATAGTGGTTTGACACACTATGGGATTCTAAACCATTAATAATATTTCTAATGTTTTCTCCAATTCGTGTCTTTAATTTGCGTATTGTTCTGCCTACGTATTGGAGATTGCACCCACATTGCAGTACATACACTATGCCTTTACTATTGCAAGTGATGTGTGACTTTATTGGGTATTCAATTGATGAAACAATACTTTTAAAACTTATGCTTTTTGTATTTAGTTGTGAGTTATTTTTACATGCTTTGCAATTTAGACATTTAGAGAAACCTTTAGACAGTTTATCTAACCAACATTGGTTTTGTTTTGGGTGGAGGTAACTCGTGACTAATTTTTGTTTTAAATTCGGTGCTCGTGAGAAGATCACATCTGGTTTTTCTCCTATGATCTCTGTTAGCCATTGATCCTGTTTGAGGATATGCCAATGTTTCTTTAAAATACCCTTAATTTTATTTGACTGTGTACTAAAAGCTGTAATAAAAGGAATAAAATTCTCTCTAAATTTGTCATCTGATTTTTTCTTTTTATATGTTAGCAGTTCTGTTCTATTTAGTCCTCCTACTTTTTTAATCGCTGTTTCTACTGTCTGTATTTTATATTCTTTCTCCAGAAATCTTTCTTTCATAGGTATGATCTGCTTTTCATACTCTTCTGGTTGTGTACAGTTTCTTTTTAAGCGCCTAAATTCCCCATAGGGGACGTTTTCAAGCCAGGTCTTTTTGTGGCAGCTATCTGCTTTGATAAAGTTGTTACAGTTGACTGATTTGATCCACAGGGGGGGGGAAGGGAGCGGTATTCTCAGGAACACACCAAGAAATAAAAAATATAAACACAGTGATAGTGCAATATGTTAAGACAAGCGGAGAATGGGTGAATCTTGGCTCTAATGCAATTCCTACTTACAGCATGTAAGATTTAAACAGGCAGTGGTCTGACTCTGTCAGGATGATGTCGGTGTGGGGTATACACAGAGAGGGGAACTTGATAGTAGTTAACTTCATGCAGGATAATCTCAACGTGTAACAGCTCAGGTTCACGTAGGATAATATGAAAGAAAGACGGACTATAGTATAGACCATAAAGTACAGATTTTTATCTCATCACGCAAGGTGCACAAACGTACTTACAATAAGTACTTGAAAGGTATTCCCGTAGCAGTTTCGTGAGACAGTAGAGGGCTTTTTGGCGATGGTGTGCTGGCTGGATAGCTTCCCTTCGCTTTCACCTCCCCGTCGCGGTATGGCGTCTGACGTCACTTCCGGCGGCACGGGGGATGACAACCGGTGGAGAGCGGGGGAGATGAATCTCAGCCGATCGCTGGTATAGGCAGCAGACACCTCACACGTCTTCACTTGCAGCAGGGCTCTGGTGGACTAAAGGCTTGGCTCAACGCGTTTCGCTGTTCTCTAACAGCTTCCTCAGGAGCAGATGGTGTCCATTGAGAATTGTGGCTGTTATATACCCAAGTTAATTGGTATTTGATTGGAGGACAGGGTGTGTATACTAATTGATCACAAAGTTAACCCACAGGTTGCCACACAAGTGGCACATCACACTGTGGTTCAAAAATAAGGGCAAACACATATAAATAACATTGGTGAATTAAATTTTATTTTATTACAAAAAGAAATATTAAAAATATTAAAAAAAAGGAGAAGAAAATGTTATATTAAAAAAGGGGGGATATTAATCAAAAAAAAAAAGTGTTTAATAAAGAAATATATTTGTGTTTAATATATATACTGATGCTTGTGGCAAATAACGACGGAAAAGAATGGAGGAGAGAGAGAAAGAAAAAAACAAACAGGTTAATAAATGTTTATACAGCAATATCCTAAAATTATGTGATTTAAAAATATGTTCTTATAAAAATCTTTAAAAGTTAATAAGAGGTTATTAAGAAGGCAAATGCAATGTATATAGTGTAATCAGGATAGAATATAAATTAGAAAATATGCATTAAATGCAAACACACAAAACAGTGAATAGCAATGCCACCAATGGAATAGAGAAGAATAGAACAAGATTATCAAAAATACTGTCTGTAAAAAAACACTGTATGTAAAAAAAACACTGTATGTAAAAATGGAAAGGTGGAGGGGAAGAAATAGAGAAATCAGATCAAAAATGGAATAATTTCAAAATCAGCATTTAAGCCTTTGGGGATCAGTGTGTTCAATTTGTGAACCCAAAACATTTCTCTCTTGCTTAGGTCTAACTCTCTACTTCTTCCCCTCCAATGAGGTAGAACATTTTCTATTGCAGTAAATTTTAGGCCTTTGGGGTTTGAATTGTGGCGTTCAGCAAAGTGCTTAGAAACACTATGGGCCTCATGCAGTAAGCGTCGATTATGTGAAATCGGCAATCTTACCGATTAGTCATGTTATTGGCGATTTTTCCTCTCCGTATGCAGTAAGTGCCGAATACATTCAAAATCAACCCGAAAACAAATCCGCCCACTCTCACGATGATTAGCCGATCACACACAGGTGTATCGGCGTGCGTGGCGGGGTGCTGTTAGGTTGCCCAATCACAAATCTTGCTGAATCAGGCGAAACAAGCATGTTTTGGATTGCGCGCCATATTTAAAGGCAACGTGTACTGCTATTTATTCTCTGTGTTGTTGGGAGTGAGAGAGAGAGAGACGCACAGAGCTGGCTGTTTGAACATTTGCATATTGACTGAGAGACTTGTTGTGTATTGGGTGAGCTTTGTCCATTGTTGTTTTGTTTACATCTTTGTCTTGTTTTATATGTGGAAGTGTTTCGTGTGATTGGCTGTACATTTATTGTCTGTTTTTTGTGAGTGCTGGAAGTATGCCCGCAAAGCGTGGGAAGAGTGATGCTGGTGGGAGTGGGAGTGCTACTCGTGGGAGTACGCGTCGGAGTGAACGTACTGTTCAGGGGAGTGATGTTGCTGAGAGTGAGAGTGGTGTTGCAGGGAGTGGGAGTGCTGGTGCTGCGAGTGGTGTTGCTGGGAGTGGGAGTGCTGTTGCTGGGAGTGGGAGTGCTGTTGCTGGGAGTGGGAGTGCTGGTGCTGGGAGTGGGAGTGCTGTTGCTGGGAGTGGGAGTGCTGGTGCTGGGAGTGCTGGCGCTAGGAGTGTGAGTGCTGGTGCTAGGAGTGTGAGTGCTGGTGCTAGGAGTGGGAGTGCTGGTGCTGGGAGTGCTGCTGGTGGCGCAGTTGCTGATGGGGTGGATGGTGGTGGCGTGCTTGCTGGTGGGCAGCTTTTGGAGGCTCTTCCATTGGAAGAAGGAGAGTCCAGTCAGCACCAGCCAAGCTCTGACCCTAAACCTGCTCGGAAGAAACGTGTGGAGAAGCCACGTAATCCTCGCTTCAATGACCAGGAAAATACAGCTCTTGTCACTGGCATTCTGGAGCACTATGACAGTATATATGGACATTTACTAGGTAAGTGTACATTTACATTTATTATTCAAATACATGTGATCCTAGGTCATCTGAGTTTTGTTCATATGCAAATATGGCTTCACAATATCTTTCTATGTTAATTAGTCTGGAAACACAGCTTTTTATCATGCCTTACAAGGACAACTAAACACAGGCGGTCAATTTGCCATAACTGCATACAATATGAATGCAACCTTGCTTACATGTATAGGTTTAGTAGTGAATGCTCATGTGCTTCACATATTACACATAAAACAGCATGTTTGCTATCTCTTGGAACAGCTAGCAGTGTAGGAAACTGGTGCTTATATTATTATTAATTTACCTCATATATTTTATATGTTTTTCAAGGGCGGACAAGTTCAGCAAGCAGAAAAGAAATGTGGGACACAATAGTCATTGGTGTCAATGCGTGTGGGAATCATGTGAGGGACAAGCGGAATTGTCACAAGAGATTTGATGATATTAGGTCCAAATTGAAAAAGAAAATACAACACCAACGCGTGCATGCTACTGGCACTGGAGGTGGGCCCACACCACAACGTCTCATATTAAGTCCATTGGAGGAGCTGCTTCGGGCAAAATTACTTCCCGTCGTCGTGGAAGGCTTACCTGGTGACCGTGATATAGGAATTTACCCCTCACAATTTCCACCAGGTGAGAAATATTACTGTACTAGGCGTGTCGTTGCTTACAGTTATTTTGCATATTTACACTGCTTTTTATACTGTCTTCACAATATAAGCATACCTGCATCTATATATGTATATGTCTGATTCTGTATATATATATATATATCAAAATAGACATATATGTTGTAGTCCTACTAAAAGCAGTAACTAATATAGCACGTGCCATTGCGTGCTCATTTACATGTGAATTCCCAAAATGCATTGCTGCAGTGGAAGCAATTGATGGTGGGCGAAGATGGGGAACAACAGGGTAGTACACATGTGTAACACATGTTAATGAGAAATTATTACTAGCTACAGGTACAGAACATAAATATGTATAATATTATTGTGTATTTTATTTATTTTACTCCGACAAACATGACATTACTGCCTATTTTAAGCATGCATCAAATATATTGCATGCAACGGCCTACAAACATCACTTGCACTAACACATCTATAGTTGTTAATGAAAAGGTCCATTTTTGCTTTAAGTCATATACAGACAGCATAATGAGGCACACGTATCATATTTTATGTCATTGTTTTCATAACTTAAAAACTGCACACGACTATTTAGCTCATCTACCATTGTGTTAAAGCAGCTGCAATTAATATCTCATCACAGCATACACTTCAACAGAGGGGGTGGGGTTCAGCACACACACTAATTACAGCCTCATTTTAGGGGCAACTTAGTTCACACCATTTTCACCTGTTTCAAGTAATTGAAAGGTGTGGCTGATTAGGCTTTTTGGGGAAGGGAATACCGTTCTTACAACCTGACTAGCACAACTGAAGTTAATCACACTCATTTGAAAGCTTCACTTTAGCTACTAAATGCCCCAACAACTCATTACTTATCAAACCGTACGTCACACATTAGTTCACTCATATCTATAGTTGAACTACTATCAACGACACATCACACACTGCATGTGTTGTCTTGTTTAGTCACAGCCACATTCATGTGTGCCACATCTTATATTAATGTACCACACATATCCTCTACCAAAAACAACACTTTTTGCAATATGACCACCTTCATGATAACCATTGTGAATGGTCATCTCATGATAGTTATGTACATTATGATACTGATATCACTACACAACATATGATTTTTATGTACAAATTTAATGTATTTTTCCTCACGCATTACTGCAGAACCATAGTATGTTGTATGTTAGGGAACTCAAAACTTCTAAGTACACAGGCATGTACATTGTTATTACAACTATTTATGTTCACTTTCACACACACATTTTGGGTTAAGGAAATGATGCTGTTAGGTACTCATAAATACAGAACATACAATAACTGTTTGTTCAATATTTACACATGTAAATGTAAAACTTATGTTATTGTTATATATAGTTGCCCCTGAAGGACATGTGTCACCTGAGACTGAACAAGTGTCTTCACCTGGGTCAGCCAGCTCAACACACCTAGAAGGTGAGTGTATCAGTTGGTGGCCATATAATATGTGCTCTTCTATATGTTATGTTGTCATGTTCATTATTTGTTTTGCACATCTTCTTTAAATAGGATTACTTAGTGTCAGTGAAAATGAAGTGTAAGGCAACTTGTATTGTGTTAGTGATGTTAACTATCATGTAGGAGTTGTGAGTTTACAGCAAGTTTTCATTCACTCATATTTCATACTGAGTCCAAACATTATTCTTAAGTCAAGGTAGTTTTTAATGTGAGGTTATAAAACGTATGGAAACATGTTAGTTGTTACTTATGACACAGTACAATTACATAGTAACACAGCAGAGATTAACATGACATTTAATAATTTGTACATTTATTTGTAGAACATGATGAAGAGGATTATGATGATGATGATGATGACGCCACCGCCATACACACACAAATAGAAGCAAGTGACCATGAAGACGTTCCAATTGAAACTGTTTTACCGGCAAATCGTCCAGCAAATACGACATACGATGCAATTGTAGCTTCTGAGGGAAAAATTGTGGAAGCAGAAAATCGTCGCCATTCTGACTTCATGACAGTGCTGGAAAGGATGATTGCACTGCAGGAAGAAACAGTTTCACAATTGGCACATCTCCACAGAGTCTTCATTGAAGTGCCGAAACAGTTGCAAAAAATCAACACCTCATTCGAAGCATTAGTTGTTCAGCAAACACAAGCTAATTACTGGAGAATGACTAATGTACCACAATTCAACACCTCCCAGCCAGGATCTGTTCATGCAGGTCAGTTTTCACCACATTCATCTGATATTCATTCACCAGGCCCAAATGTTACCGGTCAAGTAGCAGACATTGCTGTGCAGGTTCCTGATGACATCCTACCGCTGCCATCTGTACAAATTCAGCAGCAGACACCTACAAAGGAGCCCACAAAAACAAAACACAAGCAGTTACTACTGACCAGTTTTTGGTCAAAAACAACAAAAGACACACATGAAACAGACCAACCATCACTTGTGCAGTGTCTACCAACTTGCTCACAGTCACTACCCAAAAGCCCTGTAGGTGAGTCACTGGCCACAAGCCCTGTAGGTGAATCACTGCCCAAAAGCCCTGTAGGTGAATCACTGCCCAAAAGCCCTGTAGGTGAATCACTGCCCAAAAGCCCTGTAGGTGAATCACTGCCCAAAAGCCCTGTAGGTGAGTCACTGGCCACAAGCCCCGTAGGTGAACAGTCACTGCCCAAAAGCCCTGTAGGTGAGTCACTGGCCACAAGCCCTGCCCGTGAAGTGCCAGAGGCCAGTCAAAGTGGCTCTGTTGTGCCTAAAGTTGGTGGCAAAAGAAAAAGGAAAATTCAAGAGACAACAAGCAGGCCTGTTACTCGCTCGCAAAAGGAACAAAAAAAATAAATGTTATAATTCAGAAAATATGTCTTTGGCCTTGTTTTGTTGACTTCAGATTATCTAATTACTATTGTATGTATGCTGAAGACTGTGTTGTTTCCAAACTTTCAAGTATGTTCTTGTACACGTGAAGTTTTGGAAATGTGAACACTCCTAATTAATGAATAGTGTTATAAATATTTATGTTTTAATCGTCTGTTCAGTAATGGTCCACCAGGAGCCAGTTGCTAAGTTTAGAGAAGCTGCCATTGACTTAGCAGCAAAACATTGCATTTGGGTGTGTTAATTGATGTAATCATTGCATGTGCATATTATTTTCATGCAATTATAAAAGCACCTATTTAACTGCAAACATCTTTCTTGTACGTGTACAGCAGGATTTTGTGTTAAATATTACTTACCTTTGCTGGCCATTGTAATGTTGTCCTTTAATCATTTATGTGTTCTTGTTTCAAGAACATCTCTGAATTGATACTAATATATATGTAGTATGTATTGATATATGCACACACACACACAGAGACACACACTGTGTGTGTGTGTGTGTGTGTGTGTGTGTGTGTGTGTGTGTGTGTGTGTGTGTGTATATATATAGTGCTATCTAAACTGGTATAGATGTATTTACAAAAAACATACACTTCATGCTTCCTTGTGAAAACACAGTATTTTTATAATACAGGCCTAATGTTTGACAACTATACTAAGTGTGAGCCTCTAACATTATTGGGCGCAAACAAATGTTTATTACTTAATTCACTCATGTTTATCACCATTTAAATAGGTTTCATACAAGGCCTACTTACTGCCATCAATATGTTGTGTGTACTCCAGCAATATTTAAAAAAAAAAAAAAAATATTACTTTTTATATATATATATAATATATATATATAAAAAAAAAAAAATAATAATATTTTTTATATACACTGGCGACACACTTTATTCGAGCTCGGCTAGTCCCACGAATTCGGGTATACCCGGGTGTATTGAGGTTTGTGACTGTTTTCTGCCCGAGTGCATTGAGGTATTTTCAAGGCAGGGATTGAAGCATTTTATTCCCGCTGGCTGCAATACTGCACAGTATATATATATATACTGCATTACAATTCATGAATTTATGCCATCTGGTAGACACGCGAAGCATTGCAGCCTATTAAATCCTAATCATTATCATTTAACAGATCAGCCGCCCGTCAGCCAGGCATGAACCCAGGCTGGGAAGGCAAACGCAACGGGGCTTGTCAGAGGTGAGGAGCGGCGCATTCCAGGTATATGCCAGGTACATACTGGGTATTTGCTCGAATAAAGTGTGTCGGTGCAGTATAATATATATATATATATATATATATATATATATACATATACACATACACATACACATACACATACACACAATATACATATAGTACAATATACACTTTATATATATATATATTTATGAGATAGATATATTTATATATATATATAGATACACACGTATTTAAACTCATGCAGACAGGGACTTAACCAGACTTTCAAATACACACAGAAATGTATGTGGGAAAAA
This sequence comes from Ascaphus truei, assembly GCF_040206685.1. Classification (NCBI taxonomy): domain Eukaryota; kingdom Metazoa; phylum Chordata; class Amphibia; order Anura; family Ascaphidae; genus Ascaphus; species Ascaphus truei. The sequence goes on along the minus strand of NC_134487.1, from coordinate 258,591,852 downwards.
AACATTTCATTTTGCAGGTGTGTGTATTTACTGATATGGCTGTCTAAGCACTATTTTCACACAGTGCTCTTTGTTATTTTGCAAGAAAACTCAATGTTACTGAATGAAAAGTGTACTAATGTTTTCAAAAACGAGATAAAAAAAGGATACATGTTTGTCCCACATGCGGCTATCACTAACCACAAATGTTCAAGCAATTATAACTAGAAATCCAATTGGCGTTTGAAATAAGGAGTTACAGTTTATACTTTTGTTGACCTTGAAAAGGAAACACAGCAATTTGTTAGCCACTGAGCAGTTTCATTTTGATGAGCAAAGAACAGATACCTGCACACATCTTTTGTGCTACTCTGCAATGGCTGATGAATTGGTGACAATTATGAATCCGAATTTAGGTTATAAATACATGATTTCAGAAGCTATTTTATCAACTTGCGGACATCAAGCAAGCACACGCCAAATCTATGATTTGATTCGAGCAAAATATCCTTATTACCAAAACCGTCGGCATGCGCGCAATTTTAATTCATCAATAAGATTCACTTTATCAACAAATGACTTTTTTGAACGTGTGCAGGATAAGCTAGAACACAACTATGGTTTCTGGAAGATTGCCAAAGAAAAACATTTCACCGTGAAAGAAGGCACATATATTGTGGTTAAAGGCATATTTATTCCTAATGCCAATAGCAATGGATCCGCTACTACTGTTCCGTGTGAATCGATAGCTGCTGCAATATCTGCACCCTCCATTCCTGAAACCCACATTGTACATGAACATAACTACTATGATTCTGTACCAAGCCTTTCAGCTGAAAATGCATTGGAATGGGTACCCGAAGAAATGAACATACCTCCTGACCAATTGTTTGAAGAAAGCAGTGGCGATTCCTATGAGCGCTTCATGGAGGAGATGTGTTTCATACTGGATTCAGCGTTTGGGTCAAGCGTGGATGAAAATGCCTTGCATTTCTGGAGTGACCAGTTGCAGGCAGACGAAGAGTTAATTCTAGAAGAATGGTAAATATAACAATCGTTATGCGTTGACTCTGCGTTTACATTTTTTTTTTGTCTAACCACCATTTTCCCTTTCAATGCGTGGATACAGCGTAACATAGCAGACTGCATAACATGTAGCGATCACAAATAAATTGTTTCCGAATACAATATAGTAGAACCTGAAAGAGTAGTACACATTGCTGACGGAATAAATATACGTACTTTCCTATCACTTTAAACATATTAGCAACATTTTACCATAACTCTAACACATACCTGTTTTGTTATCATGCTACATCTACAACATTTAAAAGCGGGTCCACCACGTATGACGTGGGACCCTTGTCATGGCCCAAGGCGTCCTTAAAAAGGATTACGGATGTAAGTCCCGCCCCCAAGCGACGTGCGCGCCTCAAAGCCTATTGGCTGACATGTTTTGTTATAGTAACGGTAACTGCAGTGTGTCATACAGTGGGGGCGTCAACTGGGCGTTAGCCGAATGTTAATTGAGTGGGAGGAGTGTTAGCGTGCGTTTCACGCTGGTTTAACATGACGTCACACGTATTGCATTTGCGCATTGTGTTATCGGCCGTCCTTTCTGTCCAAACACGTCTGTTTAAAAAGAATACAGATGTACTCGTTTAGAACGAATGTAGTTTCGTATTCATTGTATTTGAAATAAAGATTGTATGTTTAATCATATTTTCAACCTATATTGAACGCACAACGTACGCTTTGTTTTGCGCATGCGCAAACAGTTAGTGCAGCCAAGCCTGAAGTGCGTGCGCACACTAAGATGTGCGCGCACATTTTTCAGTATACAGGCAACGTTCACATCATATACATAGTTATGCCTGCTACAAATTTAAAGAAACATAACATACTGATGTACACTTGTACTTCTAAAATATAAGTGAGTGACGTGTGTATGTACACAATCATATAGAGCTGTGTAACGCGTTGTCACGGATACATATATAGTAAGGTGCCATCTTTGACCATCATGTGTTTGCTGTATTTCAGAGATGTCGGGGAAGATACAATCGGATCAATGTATGATTTCAGAAGAGTCTACCTTTATATGAGATGATTGTGAGGAGGAGGCACCGACTACTATACTACATATGGAACTAATTTTATATTGCTTGCAGCGCTTATTAACAAACAATTAAAAATGTGATACCCTTATGCCTATATTGCATAAGCACTTAATTAACATAATGATGTTGCAAAATAGTGCCTCATGAATTTTTATTGTGTGTTCTTTAATGACTACTATCATTTTATGGCATGGTGTGTTTTATATATAACAACCATTCCCACTCTGCTAACACATTTGTGTATTCTATTGTGTAATGGAACGTATGACTGTCGAAACTATGTAACAATAATAATAAGAATAATAAGAATAATTATAATATGAGCATGTTCATGTATAGCGCTGCTAGTTGTACACAGCGCTTTACAGACACATTTTTCAGGCTCAGGTCCCTGGCCCGTGGAACTTACAATTTATTTTTGGCCGCCTGAGGCACAGGGAGATAAAGTGATTTGGCCAAGATCACAAGGAGCCGACACCGGGAATTGAACCAGACTCCCCTGCTTCAAACTCTCAGTGCCAGTGTGTGTCTTTACTCACTGAGCCACTCCTTCTCCCAATGTAAAGGACACTTACAACCAACTAGCCCTTTATTGTTAAAAATCTCTTGTTACATGGGTATGTTGATAAAATGGTTTGGGACTGTAGCAATTAATGTTATTGGCCAGATGTTGTGGTCCCCTACAATGCATGATGTTCTGAATATGACATCAACATCATGTAATGAAGTACGTTTCTGTGTATATTTCATTAACCTAACTAACTATAGTTTACTGTGTTTATTAAACTTTCTAAAAATACATTGTATAGTCAATATGATGATATAAGCTACCATAATAAAGCTGGTGTTATCATTTGTCGGTGTTATACATGGATCCTACACAAATTGATACAGACACAAACAGTTGTCTTAAAAAGTGTGTCTATGCTAATGTGCACGTGATTGACGTTACAATTGTGAGAATACTTGATAATTATCATCATGATAATGATGAAGTGACGTGAATTATATAGCAAAAATATTACCAACATTGTCATATAGGTAAATTAGAAATGCTAAATGACAGTAACATTTGCAACAAAATAGTGTTTTCTGTTCACAGTTTTACACTTGGTACATGTAGGACACATCCACACACGTGTGACTTATACATACACATGTCACAAATTTAAATTCATGTTGACTATTAATTCCTAGCATTAAAAAACACCTACATTGCTAAATATAAGATGTAGTACGCATTGTTGTGATTACAGGCATTCATGCATGGAGTGTTACTGCTGCGGCACAGTTTATTCGAGCATTTGCCCGTTCTGTGCCGCAGCAGTAGCCTGGCGCGCGCCCGAGTGTGACGGGCGCGCGCCGAAGCAGCGGAAGAGCGCCCTCCGATCGGGGCGCTCTCCCTACCGCTGCCGGGTCCGCCGGGTCCCCCGGAACCCCTTGCCGCTGTCCCGCGATCGCGGGACACCAGGGCTCCCTCGGGGAGCCCCTGGACACGCGTGCAGGGGGCGCACGAGGGGCGGCCACTAGCAAGCCGGGAGATTTCCCGGCTTGCGGTACCGACCACACTTCAATAAAGTGTGTCGGTAGTGTATGATCAGTCAATTTCATCCGTGATGAATGAGCTCCCGTAAGTAAACAAATAAGTACAGTTATCCCCTTTTCTCCAAACACCTCTATATTACATGAATGGAATTTATAAGGAAACATACATAAAATGTGATAAAATGTGAGTAATCATTTTCTAATACAATGCACATGAAAGCTCAAGAGTAGCTAAATGCATATACATGATACAGAAAGTACATGTATGTTACATTTGTCTTTAAAACAATATGTTGTGTTTTTACTTCAAATAATTATAGGAAGATTGAGGTAGGCACATCTTATGAGAGATGTCAGCAAATATACATACCATGATCAGTCATACTGGAGATATACCTATAATGCAAAGGAACAATATATAAATTGCAAACATTGACATGCCATCTTCAGTACCGTAAACAACACAGCAAAGTGTGTATTTGGTGTTAAATGTGCAACACCATGTATATTTAATCACATTCAAAATGTAAATGAGCCTGGTGTACACATCATATGGATGTACATGTTACACTGCACCAATAACATTGTATGTAAGCATACTAGAAGCATGAATGAGTATGGGCATAATATGTGTATTGTGTTAGCATAAGGAACAACACAATGCTAAAATATTAGTGCCCTGTTACCCCAGTTGTATTCACATACACACAACTAAAGTACAATTGAAGAGGGATTATATAACCTGTGCAACAATAACATACCGGTGCCACATCCCTTTGTGCACACAGCAGAGAAAAGAAAGGTGTGCAACCCATATTCATCTGTGTCCTAACAGAAGGTTATATAAAAAAACATTATTGTTAAGATAACATAATGTAAGTATAAAAGTAGAACTTGGAACATATATGTTTTTACTTACAAGAAAAAAATGAATTGATGAGATTCTGGCGTGTCTGGCCACCACTGGCTGTTTGTTCATTTTCAGCAGCTACATGGGTGGGATGCTCGTCTACCAAAGGCTCAGCTAGGTCTGCTTGTACATTGTGCCTGAGTGCAACATTGTGCAAAATGCAACAGGCAAGGATAATATCAGACACTTTTTGAGGCTTGTATAGAAGAGCCCCACCAGTTCTGTCCAGACACCTAAATCTGGTCTTGAGTAGGCCAAATGTCCTCTCTATAACAGATCTTGTAGATATATGGGCTGCATTGTACCTCTCCTCTGCTTCAGTTTGAGGGTTTAGCACCGGAGTCAATAGCCACGGCCTAATTCCGTATCCTGAGTCACCTATAATGAATGGAGCACACATAAGCTGACATTAGTGATCAAATTGTACAATGCCAACATTCCTAAATAAAAATGTGTTTTGTGTTATAACATGTAAATGTGTACTCACCCAGCAGCCAACCATGTTCAAAATGTCCCTCTTCGAACGCATGGAAGACTGAAGAGTTCCTCAGGATAGAGGAATCGTGACTGGAACCAGGGAATTTGGGTACCACATGCATTATCCTCATCGTCGCATCACATACCACCTGTACATTGAGTGAATGGTAGTGCTTCCGATTGCGGTACACATGCTCACTCTGACTAGGTGCAATCAAAGCAACATGTGTGCAATCGATTGCACCCAGCACACATGGTATCCCTGCTATATTATAAAAGCCAGTCCTGACTTCCAGCCACTCTGTCGCCTCTGTAGGAAAATGAATATAATTCCTAGCGCGTCTATTGAGTGCATAGAGAAACTGGGTCAAGGCCCGCGAGAATGTAGATTGCGAGACCCCGCCCACTATGCCCACAGTTGTCTGGTATGACGCGGAAGCAAGATAATGTAATGAGCACAGCATTTTAACAAGCCCAGGGACTGCACGACCTCTGGCTGTGAAAAAATCTAAATCTCCCCTTATCTCCTGATAAAGAGATAAGATTGCTGCTGAACTCAAACGATAGCGACTTACAATCTCCTCCTCACTCATCCCATCTAACAGGGTTCTCTCCCTGTACAGACGCGGACGAGGCACAACTTGTCTCCTCTGTCTTCTCCTCTGATCTCCTGTCCCTCTCCCTGTCCCTCGGCCTGTCCCTCTCCCTGTCCCTGTCGTATCCGCGTCACTGTCCCTGTCACTGTCCCTCGGTGTGTCCCTCCCTTGCCCTAAGTCATTCTCTTCATCATCAAGCATGTCATAGAAAAGAATGTTCCTCCGTCTCCTAAACAATCTCCACATTTTGAAATGAGTAGCTGTGAATGAGCAGGTAATGGACGTCCTTTAAATAGGTATGTGATGATGTCAGGTGACATAGTAAAATGCAAGGTTTTACATTAACATAATAAAGTACTTGTGTGGCAAGCTGTGTGCAGTTGTTGTGTGTATTCTGCAGGGAATGATGATATTTGCCAATGATGTGACGTGATGCTTTGTAGAAACATTGCTTGCAAATAAATATTTGCATGTGCAATGCATGTAAAACTTGTGAACGCAAGAGTCAGTCATGTAATGAGACAAAAAGGCTGAGATTGATGTGGGAAAAGTTTTGTGTAACATGTGTAATTAGCCATGTTATTGTGACATGTTGCCAACAATGAATAGTCGTGTGCATATGCATGCATTTCTGTAATGAGGATAGTTGCTATAGAATGAGTTTACAAGGTTTCCCAATGATGAATTACTGTACATGTGCGTATAAGTTAGGTTGAAGTGCTTGTAATGCAACGGTTATAATGTAAACATGCAATGTGATTGCGCGTCCAATAAGTGACGTCATGAAAATAGGGAGGACCAAACGTAGATGTAAACATGAGAATTTAGATGTACATGAACGTTTAAAGATGCGTGACACATTACAAGCATTGTGTAATGTAAAGGAACATGAATATACGGTGTATGTGTGACATGTGTGACATGTGTAACATCATGTAAACAATTGTCGATCAATTCAGTAAAATGTGTGCTATGATGTGAGGTTCTCCTTTAAGAGTTGAGTATAGTATTTTCCCTTGCCACATCATCACATGATGAGTAATGTGACCCGCAAATGCTGAAAACATGTAAAAGTATAATGTTATGCAAATAATACACGTCAGCCGTGACACAATGCAGGGAATGCCCCCCACACTGTAATGCAAATGACGTTTGTATTGTGAGCAATGAAACGTAAACAGTACTATACTGTTATACGTCCCCGCTCCATTGACTCCATTGATGTACAGAAGATTTTTTTTTTCTAAGTGCCGTTCCGGCAGCCTTAGCGATCGTTCTCCCGTCCAAACTGCCAACTTTAGTTGGCGGGAGAAATCGGCCATAACATCTCAATTTCGTAGTGCCGATCAGCCCCGATAAGCTGATTTTTTTTGTTGAATCCAGCAGATTTAAAAAAATGGCGATCAGTGGCGAAAACAGGCTTATCGGCAGCCGACTGGCCATAACAAAATAATCGGCTCCGAAACCTGGCGAAATCAAGCACTTATCGGCGCTTACTGAATCTCAAACCCAATTTTGGCTATAAAATGGTGATAATTCCCTTATCAACGCTTACTGCATGAGGCCCTATGTGTCAAAACTCCCCGTCGTATATTACTCAAATGTTCCAAGATCCTCGTTCGAATGTTCCCCACATATTGTAGCCCGCAAGGGCATGCTAATATGTAGATTACAAAATTTGTGTAACAGTTCATATATTGTTTAATTTTGAATGTTTCTTTGGTGTTATTGCAAATAAAGCTTCTTTTGTCTGTTTGTTTATATTCACATGCCTTGCATAATGAGCAACCGTGGAAACCCTCAATTGGTTTCAGCCATCCTTTATCTTTTGAGGCTATTTTCTTCAAAGCACTAGGTGCCACTCTGTTTTTTATATTCTGGGCTTTTTTATAAATGATTTTAGGGTACTCTGGTATTATTTCTTTGAGGAATTTGTCTGCTTTAAGAACATGCCAGTGTTTATTAATAATCTTATTTATACTACTTGCTTCTCTATTATATGTGGTTAAAAATGCTGTTTCAAAGATGTCAGTATTATTTTTCTCGGTATTCTTTGCAACTAGAAGATCCTTTCTTTGTAATTGATTGGCCTTATCTAATGCTGTGTCCAATATCGTATTTCTATAGTTTTTTTCCCGGAACCGATTCTCTAAAATCTTGCATTGTTCCTTATAGACATTATCATCAGTACAATTCCGACGTAGTCTTCTGTACTGACTATACGGAACATTGTCCATCCATTGATGGTGATGACAACTGGAACGTAAAATAAAATTATTACTGTCTACGTTTTTAAAATGTGTTTTAGTTTTTATACAGCCTTCTTCTATATATATCACCAGATCCAAATATTCAACAGATGTTTTACTGGTATTGGATGTGAAATTAAGATTCATCGTATTAATATTTAAATTAGATATAAAATGATTTAGGCTATCCTGGTCGCCTTGCCAAATTAAAATAACATCATCAATGTAGCGCCGCCATAGGACCACACCCCCCCCAGCATGCCGTCAGACCAGATGGTATGGTCTTCCCAGAATCCCATGAAGAGATTGGCATAACTGGGGGCGAATTTTGTTCCCATGGCGGTGCCACATTTCTGAATGTAGAAGACATCATTAAATAGAAAAAAGTTTTTTTCCAAAATAAAAATAATGCTATCTAATATAAATTGGACTTGTGTTTCATGTAGCTCCTCATCTTTCTCTAAAAAATATTTGACTGCTTTACATCCTAAATCATGAGCAATTGAAGTATAGAGGGAAGTAACGTCTATTGTTGCAAGGATATAGTCTTCCTTCCATTCAAAGGATTCTAATAAGAGTAAAATATCAGTGGTATCCTTGAGATATGATTTCAATGTCTTGACATATCCTTGAAGAAAACTATCAATGTATGCCGATAAGTTTGAGGTTAGGGAATTAATGCCCGAAATTATAGGCCTACCCGGTGGGTTCGTTAGAGATTTATGGATCTTTGGAAGTATATAAAATATAGGTATTTGGGGTGTTTTATTTAGTAGGAATTTATATTCTTTTTCTGTCAATATCCCTGCATCTCTCCCTTTATCTAAATGTTTTAGAAGTTCAATACTGAAATTTTTTGTTGGGTTCTTAGTTAAAACCTCATAGGTATTAGAGTCTCCTAAAAGGCGGTCACTTTCTTTTAAATAGTCATCTCTATTCATGATGACTATTCCTCCACCTTTATCTGCCTGTTTGATTATTATATCAGGGTTTTCAGTTATCTCATCCAAAGCATTCTTTTCCTCTTTTGTTATATTATTCCTAAATTTGGACTTTGTATTCTTGGATAAAGTGTCAAAATCCTTAACAATTAGATCGTAAAAAACTTCCAAATGATTTCCTTTATAGTAGGAAGGGTAAAAAGTTGATTTACTTTTAAGTGTGGTATGTTTAAATTTCTCCACTTCTTTCTCAATCACCGGGTTTGTATTAACAATTCTGGATTCCACATTTTTGCTCAAGAAAAATCTCTTCACTGTTAATTTCCTCAAATATCTATTGGCATCTAGAAATAATTCAAAATTATTGGGTCCCACTGTAGGAGCAAAAGAAAGTCCTTTTGATATTACATTCAGCTGTGGGGTAGATAAAATTGTTGAACTCAGGTTAAAAATGTTGTTGCTATCTTTATCTTTTTCTTTATTCATTCTCTCTCTCCTCCTTCCTCTTCCCCGTTTACCTCTCTGGTGTTTTCTTTTCTGGGGTATGCATTGTCCTCCCTTTTGTCTAATAGAGGCGTATAGGGGTTTGATGATTCCCACATGCTTAGGGCTAAAAAATCTTCAGATCCAGTAGCTCCAATAGGAGAACGAGGTCTACTGGTTTTGTGTTGTCTGCTAGGCTGGGGTCTATCTCTCTCTCTTCTTCTCTCTTCTCTCGCCCTTTTAAGCTCTCTTTCTCTTTTCAATTCCCTATCTTTAAGGTATTCTCTCTCTTTATGTTCTCTTTCCTGTTGTTCTCTGCCTTTCATAAGTTCTTTCTCCCTTGCAGACTCTCTGCCTATGTGATAAGCTCTATCTTTTGTGGCTCTATCTTTATGTTCTTGTGTCTTCAATTCTCTTTCTCTCTGTTTATCTCTCTCTCTCTGTCTCTCTCTATCTCTGCGTCTTTCACTCTCCATCTTATTTTGTCTTTCACGTTCTCGTTCTCTAATTTGTTCGTGCTCTTTTGTTTGTCCTTTATCTGAATATGGTTTTTTATCAGCATTAGTGATATGATGTAAATAACTCTTTTCTATTACTTTCTGTAGTTCAGGGAATCTACGATCTTTGATGTCTTTTTGGACTAGATTAGTTCTAGAATTGCTTAATGTAGTGTTGTTATCTCTGCGATAAGAGGTACTGGAGTAGTTGGTATTATCATACTTTGATTCTATCTTATTGAAGTTATCATATTTTCGTTCAACATGAAAGTTATTTTTCTTTTTCTTCCATTCTCTTTGTTCTCCTCTCTGGTAATCTTCCTCATCTCTCAAAAATTTATTAGTCTTATTAATATATAAGTCATTTTCTAGTTTATCAATTTTCTTTTTCAGCTCTCTATCTTTAATTTTGAATTCTACAGTGTCTTCTAGATGGGCCAGTTTTTCTTCAATAATTTTGACTTCCACATCTATAATTTTAATGTGTTTCTTATGTTGGTTAATTAAGGACAGCATCAAATCAAAAGAGCATTTATCCATTATTTCATACCAGTTTTTTACAAAATCCTCATCATCCAAATTGGATGATGGGGATTTGGAAAATCTAAGACCTCTTGGTATTCTGTTGCAGTGTATATATTTATTCAAAAAACTTAGATCCAACCATTTTCTTGTGTCTTTTATAAGTAGTCTATCTAGTTTGTGAAACTCTTCTTCTAGAAGATCATGTGAAACGGGTGTATGTGATGAATCAGTGTCATGATAATCAAAATGTAATCTTCTAGATTGTCTTTTCGCAAATATATTAGGTGATGTCACATCCATAACGGCTAAAGCAAATAGTAATGTGAATAGCAATAAAAATAAAGAAAAGAAAAAGAAAAATAGAAGGAAGGAGTGAATACAGCAGCCACCAAATCACATACAGATAACAAAAGTGCAACCAAATGACTTGTACCGGCGCTAATAAACACCTTAATATAATTAAGTGCAATAAACAAATGCAATACTTAAAAGGGATGTGTATCCCAGAAGAACACGCTTCTCCACCTTCCAAGGAATATGTACAGATTCCTTACATGAGAAGACTTGATCCACAGGGGGGGGAAGGGAGCGGTATTCTCAGGAACACACCAAGAAATAAAAAATATAAACACAGTGATAGTGCAATATGTTAAGACAAGCGGAGAATGGGTGAATCTTGGCTCTAATGCAATTCCTACTTACAGCATGTAAGATTTAAACAGGCAGTGGTCTGACTCTGTCAGGATGATGTCGGTGTGGGGTATACACAGAGAGGGGAACTTGATAGTAGTTAACTTCATGCGGGATAATCTCAACGTGTAACAGCTCAGGTTCACGTAGGATAATATGAAAGAAAGACGGACTATAGTATAGACCATAAAGTACAGATTTTTATCTCATCACGCAAGGTGCACAAACGTACTTACAATAAGTACTTGAAAGGTATTCCCGTAGCAGTTTCGTGAGACAGTAGAGGGCTTTTTGGCGATGGTGTGCTGGCTGGATAGCTTCCCTTCGCTTTCACCTCCCCGTCGCGGTATGGCGTCTGACGTCACTTCCGGCGGCACGGGGGATGACAACCGGTGGAGAGCGGGGGAGATGAATCTCAGCCGATCGCTGGTATAGGCAGCAGACACCTCACACGTCTTCACTTGCAGCAGGGCTCTGGTGGACTAAAGGCTTGGCTCAACGCGTTTCGCTGTTCTCTAACAGCTTCCTCAGGAGCAGATGGTGTCCATTGAGAATTGTGGCTGTTATATACCCAAGTTAATTGGTATTTGATTGGAGGACAGGGTGTGTATACTAATTGATCACAAAGTTAACCCACAGGTTGCCACACAAGTGGCACATCACACTGTGGTTCAAAAATAAGGGCAAACACATATAAATAACATTGGTGAATTAAATTTTATTTTATTACAAAAAGAAATATTAAAAATATTAAAAAAAAGGAGAAGAAAATGTTATATTAAAAAAGGGGGGATATTAATCAAAAAAAAAAAGTGTTTAATAAAGAAATATATTTGTGTTTAATATATATACTGATGCTTGTGGCAAATAACGACGGAAAAGAATGGAGGAGAGAGAGAAAGAAAAAAACAAACAGGTTAATAAATGTTTATACAGCAATATCCTAAAATTATGTGATTTAAAAATATGTTCTTATAAAAATCTTTAAAAGTTAATAAGAGGTTATTAAGAAGGCAAATGCAATGTATATAGTGTAATCAGGATAGAATATAAATTAGAAAATATGCATTAAATGCAAACACACAAAACAGTGAATAGCAATGCCACCAATGGAATAGAGAAGAATAGAACAAGATTATCAAAAATACTGTCTGTAAAAAAACACTGTATGTAAAAAAAACACTGTATGTAAAAATGGAAAGGTGGAGGGGAAGAATCACATATTTTTAGGATATTGCTGTATAAACATTTATTAACCTGTTTGTTTTTTTCCACCTTTCCATTTTTACATACAGTGTTTTTTTTACATACAGTGTTTTTTTACAGACAGTATTTTTGATAATCTTGTTCTATTCTTCTCTATTCCATTGGTGGCATTGCTATTCACTGTTTTGTGTGTTTGCATTTAATGCATATTTTCTAATTTATATTCTATCCTGATTACACTATATACATTGCATTTGCCTTCTTAATAACCTCTTATTAACTTTTAAAGATTTTTATAAGAACATATTTTTAAATCACATAATTTTAGGATATTGCTGTATAAACATTTATTAACCTGTTTGTTTTTTTCTTTCTCTCTCTCCTCCATTCTTTTCCGTCGTTATTTGCCACAAGCATCAGTATATATATTAAACACAAATATATTTCTTTATTAAACACTTTTTTTTTTTGATTAATATCCCCCCTTTTTTAATATAACATTTTCTTCTCCTTTTTTTTAATATTTTTAATATTTCTTTTTGTAATAAAATAAAATTTAATTCACCAATGTTATTTATATGTGTTTGCCCTTATTTTTGAACCACAGTGTGATGTGCCACTTGTGTGGCAACCTGTGGGTTAACTTTGTGATCAATTAGTATACACACCCTGTCCTCCAATCAAATACCAATTAACTTGGGTATATAACAGCCACAATTCTCAATGGACACCATCTGCTCCTGAGGAAGCTGTTAGAGAACAGCGAAACGCGTTGAGCCAAGCCTTTAGTCCACCAGAGCCCTGCTGCAAGTGAAGACGTGTGAGGTGTCTGCTGCCTATACCAGCGATCGGCTGAGATTCATCTCCCCCGCTCTCCACCGGTTGTCATCCCCCGTGCCGCCGGAAGTGACGTCAGACGCCATACCGCGACGGGGAGGTGAAAGCGAAGGGAAGCTATCCAGCCAGCACACCATCGCCAAAAAGCCCTCTACTGTCTCACGAAACTGCTACGGGAATACCTTTCAAGTACTTATTGTAAGTACGTTTGTGCACCTTGCGTGATGAGATAAAAATCTGTACTTTATGGTCTATACTATAGTCCGTCTTTCTTTCATATTATCCTACGTGAACCTGAGCTGTTACACGTTGAGATTATCCCGCATGAAGTTAACTACTATCAAGTTCCCCTCTCTGTGTATACCCCACACCGACATCATCCTGACAGAGTCAGACCACTGCCTGTTTAAATCTTACATGCTGTAAGTAGGAATTGCATTAGAGCCAAGATTCACCCATTCTCCGCTTGTCTTAACATATTGCACTATCACTGTGTTTATATTTTTTATTTCTTGGTGTGTTCCTGAGAATACCGCTCCCTTCCCCCCCCTGTGGATCAAGTCTTCTCATGTAAGGAATCTGTACATATTCCTTGGAAGGTGGAGAAGCGTGTTCTTCTGGGATACACATCCCTTTTAAGTATTGCATTTGTTTATTGCACTTAATTATATTAAGGTGTTTATTAGCGCCGGTACAAGTCATTTGGTTGCACTTTTGTTATCTGTATGTGATTTGGTGGCTGCTGTATTCACTCCTTCCTTCTATTTTTCTTTTTCTTTTCTTTATTTTTATTGCTATTCACATTACTATTTGCTTTAGCCGTTATGGATGTGACATCACCTAATATATTTGCGAAAAGACAATCTAGAAGATTACATTTTGATTATCATGACACTGATTCATCACATACACCCGTTTCACATGATCTTCTAGAAGAAGAGTTTCACAAACTAGATAGACTACTTATAAAAGACACAAGAAAATGGTTGGATCTAAGTTTTTGAATAAATATATACACTGCAACAGAATACCAAGAGGTCTTAGATTTTCCAAATCCCCATCATCCAATTTGGATGATGAGGATTTTGTAAAAAACTGGTATGAAATAATGGATAAATGCTCTTTTGATTTGATGCTGTCCTTAATTAACCAACATAAGAAACACATTAAAATTATAGATGAGGAAGTCAAAATTATTGAAGAAAAACTGGCCCATCTAGAAGACACTGTAGAATTCAAAATTAAAGATAGAGAGCTGAAAAAGAAAATTGATAAACTAGAAAATGACTTATATATTAATAAGACTAATAAATTTTTGAGAGATGAGGAAGATTACCAGAGAGGAGAACAAAGAGAATGGAAGAAAAAGAAAAATAACTTTCATGTTGAACGAAAATATGATAACTTCAATAAGATAGAATCAAAGTATGATAATACCAACTACTCCAGTACCTCTTATCGCAGAGATAACAACACTACATTAAGCAATTCTAGAACTAATCTAGTCCAAAAAGACATCAAAGATCGTAGATTCCCTGAACTACAGAAAGTAATAGAAAAGAGTTATTTACATCATATCACTAATGCTGATAAAAAACCATATTCAGATAAAGGACAAACAAAAGAGCACGAACAAATTAGAGAACGAGAACGTGAAAGACAAAATAAGATGGAGAGTGAAAGACGCAGAGATAGAGAGAGACAGAGAGAGAGAGAAAAACAGAGAGAAAGAGAATTGAAGACACAAGAACATAAAGATAGAGCCACAAAAGATAGAGCTTATCACATAGGCAGAGAGTCTGCAAGGGAGAAAGAACTTATGAAAGGCAGAGAACAACAGGAAAGAGAACATAAAGAGAGAGAATACCTTAAAGATAGGGAATTGAAAAGAGAAAGAGAGCTTAAAAGGGAGAGAGAAGAGAGAAGAAGAGAGAGAGATAGACCCCAGCCTAGCAGACAACACCAAACCAGTAGATCTCGTTCTCCTATTGGAGCTACTCGATCTGAAGATTTTTTAGCCCTAAGCATGTGGGAATCATCAAACCCCTATACGCCTCTATTAGACAAAAGGGAGGACAATGCATACCCCAGAAAAGAAAACACCAGAGAGGTAAACGGGGAAGAGGAAGGAGGAGAGAGAGAATGAATAAAGAAAAAGATAAAGATAGCAACAACATTTTTAACCTGAGTTCAACAATTTTATCTACCCCACAGCTGAATGTAATATCAAAAGGACTTTCTTTTGCTCCTACAGTGGGACCCAATAATTTTGAATTATTTCTAGATGCCAATAGATATTTGAGGAAATTAACAGTGAAGAGATTTTTCTTGAGCAAAAATGTGGAATCCAGAATTGTTAATACAAACCCGGTGATTGAGAAAGAAGTGGAGAAATTTAAACATACCACACTTAAAAGTAAATCAACTTTTTACCCTTCCTACTATAAAGGAAATCACTTGGAAGTTTTTTACGATCTAATTGTTAAGGATTTTGACACTTTATCCAAGAATACAAAGTCCAAATTTAGGAATAATATAACAAAAGAGGAAAAGAATGCTTTGGATGAGATAACTGAAAACCCTGATATAATAATCAAACAGGCAGATAAAGGTGGAGGAATAGTCATCATGAATAGAGATGACTATTTAAAAGAAAGTGACCGCCTTTTAGGAGACTCTAATACCTATGAGGTTTTAACTAAGAACCCAACAAAAAATTTCAGTATTGAACTTCTAAAACATTTAGATAAAGGGAGAGATGCAGGGATATTGACAGAAAAAGAATATAAATTCCTACTAAATAAAACACCCCAAATACCTATATTTTATATACTTCCAAAGATCCATAAATCTCTAACGAACCCACCGGGTAGGCCTATAATTTCGGGCATTAATTCCCTAACCTCAAACTTATCGGCATACATTGATAGTTTTCTTCAAGGATATGTCAAGACATTGAAATCATATCTCAAGGATACCACTGATATTTTACTCTTATTAGAATCCTTTGAATGGAAGGAAGACTATATCCTTGCAACAATAGACGTTACTTCCCTCTATACTTCAATTGCTCATGATTTAGGATGTAAAGCAGTCAAATATTTTTTAGAGAAAGATGAGGAGCTACATGAAACACAAGTCCAATTTATATTAGATAGCGTTATTTTTATTTTGGAAAAAAACTTTTTTCTATTTAATGATGTCTTCTACATTCAGAAATGTGGCACCGCCATGGGAACAAAATTCGCCCCCAGTTATGCCAATCTCTTCATGGGATTCTGGGAAGACCATACCATCTGGTCTGACGGCATGCTGGGGGGGGTGTGGTCCTATGGCGGCGCTACATTGATGATGTTATTTTAATTTGGCAAGGCGACCAGGATAGCCTAAATCATTTTATATCTAATTTAAATATTAATACGATGAATCTTAATTTCACATCCAATACCAGTAAAACATCTGTTGAATATTTGGATCTGGTGATATATATAGAAGAAGGCTGTATAAAAACTAAAACACATTTTAAAAACGTAGACAGTAATAATTTTATTTTACGTTCCAGTTGTCATCACCATCAATGGATGGACAATGTTCCGTATAGTCAGTACAGAAGACTACGTCGGAATTGTACTGATGATAATGTCTATAAGGAACAATGCAAGATTTTAGAGAATCGGTTCCGGGAAAAAAACTATAGAAATACGATATTGGACACAGCATTAGATAAGGCCAATCAATTACAAAGAAAGGATCTTCTAGTTGCAAAGAATACCGAGAAAAATAATACTGACATCTTTGAAACAGCATTTTTAACCACATATAATAGAGAAGCAAGTAGTATAAATAAGATTATTAATAAACACTGGCATGTTCTTAAAGCAGACAAATTCCTCAAAGAAATAATACCAGAGTACCCTAAAATCATTTATAAAAAAGCCCAGAATATAAAAAACAGAGTGGCACCTAGTGCTTTGAAGAAAATAGCCTCAAAAGATAAAGGATGGCTGAAACCAATTGAGGGTTTCCACGGTTGCTCATTATGCAAGGCATGTGAATATAAACAAACAGACAAAAGAAGCTTTATTTGCAATAACACCAAAGAAACATTCAAAATTAAACAATATATGAACTGTTACACAAATTTTGTAATCTACATATTAGCATGCCCTTGCGGGCTACAATATGTGGGGAAGACCACAAGACCCATTCGAACGAGGATCTTGGAACATTTGAGTAATATACGACGGGGAGTTTTGACACATAGTGTTTCTAAGCACTTTGCTGAACGCCACAATTCAAACCCCAAAGGCCTAAAATTTACTGCAATAGAAAATGTTCTACCTCATTGGAGGGGAAGAAGTAGAGAGTTAGACCTAAGCAAGAGAGAAATGTTTTGGGTTCACAAATTGAACACACTGATCCCCAAAGGCTTAAATGCTGATTTTGAAATTATTCCATTTTTGATCTGATTTCTCTATTTCTTCCCCTCCACCTTTCCATTTTTACATACAGTGTTTTTTTTACATACAGTGTTTTTTTACAGACAGTATTTTTGATAATCTTGTTCTATTCTTCTCTATTCCATTGGTGGCATTGCTATTCACTGTTTTGTGTGTTTGCATTTAATGCATATTTTCTAATTTATATTCTATCCTGATTACACTATATACATTGCATTTGCCTTCTTAATAACCTCTTATTAACTTTTAAAGATTTTTATAAGAACATATTTTTAAATCACATAATTTTAGGATATTGCTGTATAAACATTTATTAACCTGTTTGTTTTTTTCTTTCTCTCTCTCCTCCATTCTTTTCCGTCGTTATTTGCCACAAGCATCAGTATATATATTAAACACAAATATATTTCTTTATTAAACACTTTTTTTTTTTGATTAATATCCCCCCTTTTTTAATATAACATTTTCTTCTCCTTTTTTTTAATATTTTTAATATTTCTTTTTGTAATAAAATAAAATTTAATTCACCAATGTTATTTATATGTGTTTGCCCTTATTTTTGAACCACAGTGTGATGTGCCACTTGTGTGGCAACCTGTGGGTTAACTTTGTGATCAATTAGTATACACACCCTGTCCTCCAATCAAATACCAATTAACTTGGGTATATAACAGCCACAATTCTCAATGGACACCATCTGCTCCTGAGGAAGCTGTTAGAGAACAGCGAAACGCGTTGAGCCAAGCCTTTAGTCCACCAGAGCCCTGCTGCAAGTGAAGACGTGTGAGGTGTCTGCTGCCTATACCAGCGATCGGCTGAGATTCATCTCCCCCGCTCTCCACCGGTTGTCATCCCCCGTGCCGCCGGAAGTGACGTCAGACGCCATACCGCGACGGGGAGGTGAAAGCGAAGGGAAGCTATCCAGCCAGCACACCATCGCCAAAAAGCCCTCTACTGTCTCACGAAACTGCTACGGGAATACCTTTCAAGTACTTAAGATAAGAAAGTCAAACCGCGCTCTTGCTTCCTAACAGGATCTCGTAGTGGATCAACTCTTCCCTCTTGCAGCTGATGTGATGTGAAGGCACCCCTCCTCCACAGGTCCCGTCGCAGGATGGCTCCAAACGCGGGCAACAGCAGGGAATAAAACACAAAAGCGCACCGAGGGTCAAGATTTAATTAAAACATGTTAGTAGTAATAACAATAAAAACTTACATATAAGGGTAAGTACATCCAGTATTAAGGTGCAGAGGAAACAGTCCTGGTGGTGTCCTGGGCATAAAGAGATGGTGCAGAGGCTTACAAGGTAGACCCACGTGCTGGGGCTGCCTGGCTCAGCACCATATAGTTCTTACTTCCGGGTTGCAGCTTCTCGCAGGACCCGTGAATAGTAGCCCACTTCAAATGCCGGTTTCCCAGAGAAACTCACTCCGGCGTGCCGAAGGGTCTCTGGTTGTTGATGGGACAGCTGGGGGTAGGTACACCTGTGGGCTGACTTCTAGCTGCACCGTAGGGCTTTCGCAACGCGTTTCACACAGTGTTGTGCTTCATCAGGCGATATTTTGGACACCTACGTGGGGGCCTTTTAAACAGTAATACTGGGTTCCCAATAGGGTAGAGAATTAGCCAATAGGAGTACATGCATAATAAATGCAATGCACTAACGAGGCTTAAAAGGTATTGTGAATGCAAACGGTATGCATTGAACCTTATATTAATAAAAACAAATAAATTTCATCAGCAATATATTAATAATTAAATAAAAGACACTGCAAAAAGCCACCCATGTAGGTAATAACCCATAATTGATCATGTAAAGGTATTACAGGATCACACTTGAATCACAAAGATACATGCAATAAATACATAAAAACACATTGTAAATGGGGGATAGAAAGGAAGGGAAAGAGGTGAAGGGTTTAAATAGATAGAGTGAAACAGATAAATGAGAGGAGAGAAAGAAGGATAATATAAAAAGAAAAAAGAGAGGGGGCGGGAAAGGGAGAGAAGGATGAGATAAACTAGCAGGGGGAAAAAAAAGGGTGAAGAAGAGGTAGAAAGAAAACAAAAGAAAAAGAAAGAGAGGAAAAAAGAAATGAAAAAGGGAGAAAGAAAAGGGGGGGAGGGAAGGGGAGGGGGGGAAAAGGGGAGGAAGGAGTGAGAGGGGGGGGGGGGAAGTCCCAGGGGTATAGGGATTAAGAACTAAAAATGGATCTCAATAATTTTAATAATGGATAAAAAATCTCATTAGTCTTAATGCAACAACTAATATCTGTTTATCTCAAAAAGGGTGTCAGTTCGATATAATCATTGAGACCTCCTGGGTATTTGGACTGTAGGGTAAAGATCCAAAATTGCTCACGTTTGGCAAGTTGTAGATCTCTATCTCCTGCCCTCACATTGCTTTTTATTATCTCAATACCCATATATTGTACACCCACTGTACTACAATTGTGTACTTCTTTAAAGTGAGTCAAAAGATGAGTTAGAGGTTTGGAGGTCCCTTCTAGTTTAGGGATATTAGTTATGTTACGTAAATGCTCCATAATGCGTAGTTTCAAATTTCGCTTTGTCCTGCCCACGTACTGCAGTCCGCAGCTACACTGCAGAATGTACACCACATACTGTGACAGACAATCAATAAAACTCGAAATTTTGAAAATAGTCCCTGTAACGTGGGATTTAAAGGTCTTACAGGTTAGCATTTTTGGGCAAATCTTGCACCTAGCGCATTTATGATTTCCCACGACTCCCAGTTGGTCCCTTAGATCTTTCTTGGGTTCTTTGTCTGTTCCCTTTAATAGACTAGGGGCAAGGATGGTTTTTAAAGTTTGTGCTTTTTTAAAAACAACGGGTGGTTTCGGGGCAAGGAATTTATTTAAAATTGGATCCATATGTAAAATGTGCCAATGTTTGGTCAAAATATTTTTTATGGAGTTATGGGAAGAATTAAATTGTGTCACAAAATATGGTGTCTCTTGTTTGTCTTTTTTATGGTTGACAGGGGGGGAATCGAGTGTGTGAAGTACTCGTACTTCAAGTACTTATTGTAAGTATGTTTGTGCACCTTGCATGATGAGATAAAAATCTGTACTTTATGGTCTATACTATAGTCCGTCTTTCTTTCATATTATCCTACGTGAACCTGAGCTGTTACACGTTGAGATTATCCCGCATGAAGTTAACTACTATCAAGTTCCCCTCTCTGTGTATACCCCACACCGACATCATCCTGACACAGTCAGACCACTGCCTGTTTAAATCTTACATGCTGTAAGTAGGAATTGCATTAGAGCCAAGATTCACCCATTCTCCGCTTGTCTTAACATATTGCACTATCACTGTGTTTATATTTTTTATTTCTTGGTGTGTTCCTGAGAATACCGCTCCCTTCCCCCCCCTGTGGATCAAGTCTTCTCATGTAAGGAATCTGTACATATTCCTTGGAAGGTGGAGAAGCGTGTTCTTCTGGGATACACATCCCTTTTAAGTATTGCATTTGTTTATTGCACTTAATTATATTAAGGTGTTTATTAGCGCCGGTACAAGTCATTTGGTTGCACAGTTGACTGATTTAAAATGGGTTCTCGTATTGATTTTATACGTTTCTATAAAAATCTCCAAATCTAAAAATTCCACTTTTGTAGGGCTGATATTATATGTAAAGTTCAAATTGACAGTGTTTTGATTTATTGTGTCAAAAAAACTTTGTTGGGATGTTGAATCTCCTCTCCATATGATCATAATATCGTCAATGTAGCAACGATAGAGCACCAGGTTTGCCTCCCAGGTATGGTTGGACCAAATTACTTGGTCTTCCCACCAACCGAGAAAAAGATTTGCATAACTGGGGGCAAGGACTACACTCTATGAGGGACTGAAACCTTGAACCCATTTTAACACGGTTGGCGCAGTTATTTTATTTTTCTTTGTTCCTATGTTTACGCCGGAAATGTTCCTCAATGGAGGACTTTGTTCGTAGGGCGGAAGAGATGAAGAGGAGGTTTCTGTCAAGAGGATATATAGCCAAAGATCTTGATCAGGCCTTTGATCTAGCTCTCTCTACTGATAGAGAGTCTCTGATTAGTATGGATATGAGTCTATCCAGACAGAAATGTCCTGTAGAGAACACTGATGCACCATACTTTGTCACTGGGTATAGTGAGCAAGCAGGGGCAATTAAATCCATCATCTGGAAACATTGGAGTACACTATCTCTTGATCCACTGATCCATAAAATGGTGTGCTCCGGCCCTCGCGTAGCATTTCGTAAAGCAGCTACTATAGAGAATACATTATCACCTAGTTTGTTATGGCCAAAGAAGTCAATTGGTAATATGTTTTCTTTGTTTCCTAAACTGTTAGGCTCATATAAGTGTGGACGATGCAAAATATGTCCCAGCATGACTAAATCCACAGATTTTTCAAACAGAGATGAGACACGCAGGTTTAAAATTAAATCATTCATTACATGCCAAACAGAATGTGTTGTTTATCTATTTATATGCAAATGCAGCAAACAGTATGTAGGCCTCATGAGTAGAATCCTTAAGATTCGTATTCTTGAGCATTTGAGGCTTATAAAGCTAATAAAAGCTAATAAAGCTAATAACAGCTAATAAAGATATGCTGCACCCAGTATCTATTCATTTCAATACTTGTCCATTGGGTTCAGTGGGATCATTACAGTGTATGGCATTAGAACATATCCCATTACCCCCATGGGGTGGGGATCGCATTAAACTCTTGCATCAGCGAGAAGCACACTGGATCGTTAAGCTACAAACACTGCAACCCAATGGTCTGAATACTGAATGGGATCTGCGTTGTTTCCTTTGATATCTATAGATATTTTTGTGACTCTTTGTGATTTTTTGCTTTATCATTCAATATTACGTTTCATTGTTTTATCATTTTGGTATTATAGTTTAACATTATTTATTAATGTTTTACTAGGTTAATGTATTTTTTTGCCTCTTTCATGTTGTTCTTTCTTCTCTTCCCTTTTTCCCCCTCCTTTTCCCTCCTCCCCCCTCCCCCCCCTCCCCTTCTTTCTCCTGTCATTCTAGGACTAATTAATATACCTTTATTTAATTAATTCAATTATTCTCTAGATGTTATTTAATATGACATTGAGACTTAATAGATACAGTTACATCAATAGACTGCGTCTCCAGTTTATTAACAAGTATAGCCCTAGATGCCAGGTTCTATGGAAATGTTGCATAGTTGTTTTTAAATTATCCCGGATAATACATCATTAGAATACAACACATCTAACACTCAGAGTGACACAATTATATGTGATATTATGCTCAATAGATATGTGTTTATAAGAGAGATGTCAGTATATAAGAGTTGTTGTGAGTTAGATATGATTTACCAGTTTTGTATATCAGGGGTTAATATTCAAGTCCGTTTTCGCGGGCTTTTTTACTTTAAATATGCAGGCTCAGACCACGTCTCCCCACTCCAAGACGAAGCGCTGATTCTAGCGTGAAACACGTTGAAGGGGAGATTGTGGTGTAGCCGTGTGTTCGTGAGGTCCCAATAAAGTTTTTTTTTTTTCCTACAACCCGGAAGTGCCCTGAAGTTTGTCACGGTTGTGGCGCCGGATCCTTTCCTTTCCATGCTGTATACTCAGAAGGCTGCACGCCTGGAACCGGAGCTTAGAGGAGAGTAGGACCGAGGTCTGTGAGCTTTACATAGGTAAGGTTTCCCTTCCCAGCTCTGACCTATTCTTTGGTCCGTTTATACTTTCCCGCTCCATTCCTTATGACTCATATTGACACCACAGAGTGCTGGTACTAACTGCCTGAGCGCAGGACAGACTTTCCATTTGATGGATCTAATATAGGGCTATCTACAACAAATATAAATATGGTAATAATCTGGGACAAATAATTCAACATGAGAGTTGATAGTACCCTAGTACAGCTCCAACCTAATAATAAATGTAACTCCTAACTAATAGATGCTAGTGATCACAATTAATGCAGGTAAAGTTCAACACAATCACAGGTTGGTGGTATGTGGATTGAGCCTGTGCAAGACAACATCTATACACTGACGGTGGTGCATTACAGCAATAATCTGTCTGTAAATAGAAAATCCATTAAAGTGTATAGTTGGATACTCTGTAGAGATTGCTGCCGTGGCTGTAGCTGAATTGTTAGGGTGATAATTCCCCAACTACAATAATAAAGCATAGGTAAGTGATGACCACAATCCTAGTGTGGAATAGATGTAGCTACACAGGAAAGTATAGGCTAACACTGTACACTATGCAAAGATATGGTAAGCAAGTCAGTCTGCTAAGTTGGTGATAAAATTGTGTTGGTATACTAATCACAAAAGATCAATTTTGATGCAAAGATATCCATATCACATAGTGCTGGCTCTGTATACAACACTCCATATATATTACAACATAGTAGGATACCCAGCGTTTTATGGAATAAAATATAATCAGCAGCAGCCTCACATTCATTAAACAGCAGCAAAGATAGTACGGAGCGTGCACACGGCGGTGCCTGACAGGATTGAAGACGCT
Source organism: Ascaphus truei (assembly GCF_040206685.1). Classification (NCBI taxonomy): domain Eukaryota; kingdom Metazoa; phylum Chordata; class Amphibia; order Anura; family Ascaphidae; genus Ascaphus; species Ascaphus truei. The sequence continues at coordinate 258,567,783 of NC_134487.1, read as the reverse complement.
GAATGCACAGTATGCCAAACAGCACACAGCAAGTTTGTAACTGTTTGTAACAGCCGCACGAGTGATACAATTACCAACGGTACACAGCTCCCTGTCTCCTCCCAGATGACGTCACTGCGTCTAACGCCCTACACGTTTCCCTCCTGAACGGAGCAAATACCAGAAAACTAACCCCAGTGAATTAAAGGCATAATCTCTAATGTTTTCTACTTCTTGTTTTATCATTATAAGGAATGTAGCAAGGAATCCATACAGTATGTGTAAAAAGAGAAAGGTGAAAAGTTACTACTATTAATAAAGTGAAATGAAAGTGAATGTCACTCAAAAAGAAACCAAAATTGTGCAATACAGGTGTTCTGACTACCCTAGTTAGATAAAGGAACTATACAACAAACAAATACTGTAACGGCGCCTGGTACAGTAGGTACAATCTTATGGGTATATGAATACTAATATAGTCAAGGTGGAATTAATACAACCATATATTGTCCTGAGTGAATAGTCTTGGACACTCCGATAGTTTTTTTATAGCGGATGATGGTCACAGGACATGGAATGAGAAAACAAGAAAACATAGCATAATACTGTATTGTTGGGAAAATCTTGCAGGTAAGCAAGCTGGAATGGAAGATGCCTCAGAGGTAAGAAACAAAGGAAAGTGGAGTGAAAAAATTGTTCATTTAATAAAAACATTAAAAACAATGCTTCAAACAAAGTAACATTTGATGATCAGTTAGTCGTCCACAAAAATTGGAATCCTAATTACAGGATACAGATAGTACATGCGCATAGAGATATGGTATCGTCTTTCATCGGTGGTTATAACACACAGTGTCTTGGTCCACGCGCCATGCCCCAGACCAGCTGGTGCTGGAAGGTGCTTTCTTCGGAAGCCGGGTGGTTGGTTCAGCCAATTTTCAAAATCCTGCTGTCATCTCAATGACTTGCCATCTCCTCGCTCGAAGTCTAGCAAGATTGGATCACGGGAAAGCCAAATTTGGTGCGCGGAGAGTCCGCAAAATTGAGTATCCAAACAATTGATTCACACTCGTCTGTGTGATAGCATAGGATTGTGTGGGATGGGTAACCTTTAACCCTACGCATTTCACGATCGACATCGCTCCTTCAGGGGTATTTGCATAATGATGAGATTTAGATTAAATATATTATATAAAAGTGCTAGTTTTGTCTGTACTGTATGTCAATACTCTTTTTTCTCAAAGGCTCACTCTAAGGTTAATACTATTGCAGCTCTGGAAAATATGCCATAGGCACTTTTATTTTTTCTTAAGCCAATTCATCTAAACTCAGTAACCTCTTTGAAATGAAACATCTAAAATGTGTGCTATACACTGATTCCTGCCATAGCAATCATTTATTTTAAATGAATACTGACAACTTTTTCTACACAATAAAGTTATTAACTCTTTGGTTTTGCTAGTAAAGAGCATATAGTAATTCCAAGCAATGCTACCTTTACAGATATATTGAAATACTGTACTTGATAGATGGATATTGTGCACAGGTACATGCACATACATAACATTCCTTTACCTCTCTAAACCCATTTTTGTTTTACTCCTTGCAGAGTGGTCAACCTCCTACTGAATGTATGAAATCAGTAAGATTTGGGGGTTTCAATATGGACAAAAAAAAATAGAATTTTAGCGCAAAAGTACAGATTTCTATCAATGAGACTCAATTTTCTTATGAGATGCCACTTCCACTCGGATATGGTATAAAATTGTGTAATTTTCTTACACATTTCCATCCCTGAAGAAAACTTAGTGGTTAAAGTTTGAAAATGATATTTTTAATTAGATTATATATAGGTTATTTACTCTTAGAAACCTTGTGTGACTGATGAGAAATCAAATGCCTAATAACAACACCTTACTACAAGTGGCGGATTTCCAGTTCTGCCACCCTAGTTTTGATGGGGGTGTGGTTATGAGCAGGGCTCGGCAAATTATAAAAAATGTTACGTTCCAGACAAAAAAAAGGCACTCGGCCACGCCCCTGCCCACCACTTTTTTTTTTAAATGGCATAAATTTCTGATAAAAACAAATAATTTTCAAAGGGTAGGGGGTTGGGTGCTCTGTGTGGGGAGCAAGAGATGGTCTGTCTGGTGAGCAGGGGCTCTGTGTGGGGAGCAGGGGATGATCTGTGTGGGGAGCTGAGGTGGATCTTTGTGGTGAGCACGGGGGCTTTGTGTGGGGAGCAGGGGGGCTCTGTGTGAGGAGCAGGGGGGCTCTGTGTGGGGAGCAGGGGTCTCTGTGTGGGGATCAGGGGGGCTCTATGTGCGGATAAGGGGTCTCTGTGTTGGGAGCAAGGAATGCTCTGTGTTATGAAAAGGGGGGATCTGTGTGGGGTTAAGGGGGGCTTTTTTGGGGAGCAGGGGGCTCTATGTGGGAAGAAGGGGGGCTCCGTGTGGGGATCAGGGGGCTCTGTGTGGGGAACGGGAAGCTCTGTGGGGAGCAGGGGGGGCTCTTCACATCTAAATGCAGAAGAATCTATCTTTCCCTAGCACAGTTTCTGGGAAATGTTACAGTTTTGTTTCTAATCTACACATTATTTCACACCTAAGCTGTACTGAAGTCTATAAAAACTGCAATTCCTATAATTCCCTAAGTGTGAGCATGTAAAGTACAACATAGAACTGTGACCTGAATGAAGTCAGTGTCTCCACTTCTGGGAAATTGTGAACTAGAGCTCCGACTGCAGCAGAGACAGAAGACGAGAGCTGCCTCACCTGCGGCTAAAATGCACTCGCCCCAGGTGAGTGGGCGAGTTCATTTGTCGAGCCCTGGTTATGAGCGTTTGTGTGGGTGAGGAGAGATTGTTGGCTCCTATGCTGCTCAGAACGTATTGGCCTAGGCAGACGATAGAGGGCCTTAGAGAGGAGGACTCGTGTTCCATTTGAACACAGCTAAAAATTGTCTCTTTATGACCGTTTAAGTCACGCACTGCCAGTAGTCATGCCATTACTGGTCTGTTGAAAATGCTGAGTTCAATACATTATTTAAGTTCTTTTAAAGTGGCCTCAGTCAGTGCAATGGTGCAGTCCACGTTTTCTCTGTGTTCCCACCAATTTCTGTGTGCATTGAACACACGGCAGAATATACATTTCCCTGTGAGAGGACAGTGTGACAGGAGTGTAAAAATGGTTTCTATGTGTAGCAGGGTCGTTTTGCACACCTCTGGAGGAGAACTAAGGTAGCTTCAGGGACAAATATGTGGAGGTGTGGCGGCCATCTTGGTACACCTAAATTGGATAGACAAATAGAGAGAGAGAGAGGATGTCATGTGCTCAGGATTTCCTCTGCGGACTGGAGACGGCGTGTTCAGTAGATCTGGAGCCAGCAGTGAGGATGGTAGTGTATGGGGAGATAGTCAAGCTCTTGGACTAGGCTAGAAACACTTGGCCTAGGCCCCAGGCAGTCCCTTCAACATAGTGGGGTGTGCAGGGCTGACCACACTGTTAGGGATCTTCCGTTACTGAGAAATAGCAGCAGAGAAGGACCAGAGCGCCAGAAGAGGAGTTCCTCTGGCTGGCAGCATCACCTTGCAACAGCCGGACGTGAGGGGCTGTTGTCGGAGACCCTGCGGCATGGGACTCTATCGCTGATCATCTTCCATCTTGAAATATTCCCTGATTAAGGACTAAACCAGGAAGGTATAAGTGCACCAAAGTGTAACGATGCGCGGAACACGCCCCTTGCGGCTTGTCCCTTCCTTACCTGTTTACTTCTGATCGCCGCCCTCTAGCTGCGAGTCAAGATCCTGTCTCTTTAAGGATTCTGAAGCAAGCAACGCCATCTTGCTTTCTGGCAAACCCTGCCCTCTTCCTCCTGACAGGAAGTAAGCCTCTCTTTGACTTTCTCTCTGCTATTAGTCTTTTGCTCAGACATACATTGGGCCAGGGTTGTTTGCCGGACACCGGGTTATAGGTTCTCAAGCACCCTCAGTATTATTGGGGCTAGATACAATGGATTAGTGAAACAGTTAAGTGCGCAACTACAATAAACCTCAAAGTATTATAAAATGGGACTAGTGACAAAATGGTGAAAATACAAATGCAAATACCCTATAATTCACAATTGTGAATAAACAATAAAAATCATACAAAACTGTGTGTGACTCAGAGAGCGTGTGCAGCTGTATCGAGGGGTTGCTCAACACCCCAAACACTAGAGAATCAAAAACAAAAAGAGACAGCGCAATACGCACATAGTGAAGTATATCAAATAAAATTGCATTAAAAAAAGGGGTAATTATTCTGCGTACATAAAATCAGTAGATAATAGGAATTTCATGTGATTATCACATAAGTTACCCAACATCGGATAGGGGCACTGGTCAGGAACAGGGCCCTCAGATGGACAGTCATGGGTGGTCTCTGGATGGCGTCTTATCCCCTCATGGATGGTGGCCTCTCTCACAAGCAGCACTATCAATTCATCCTGGAGCATACGCCTAATCAAAGGAACCTCCCTGCGGCAGGTGAAAAATCAGTTCCGGAACTCTTTAGTTCGGTAGTCACACAATGTGACTAAGTCAGAAGTGGTAAGTCCACAAGTTCGTAAGATCACAAATGCGATAAAGTCCACAGGTGAAGTGGTAATATTTTGGTGCGTGATAGAAGCCTCAGACTAACACTGTCAGTGCAGTGTCTCAGTCAGCATTGTCACAACTCATAAAACCGCTAATCAGCGGAACACCAGAAAGATGTAACACTAGACTTACGACATACACACACAAAGTGTTCAGGGCTGTAGAGTTACACTCAAGCTAAAATTAGCAATAAAAACAATTATCCTAGGCGTTTCGTAGCTAAGATGCTTCTTCTTCAGGGTAAATTGTACACTAACTCTCAGAGGTAGTAAATACCTGCCGAATTTCACGCATTGGCTGGCTTGTTAGTCACAGTCAACGAATCGGAATAGCACCGGCGGCACCCGTGTCAGCTGAGTCATAATGACATATAATGCATAAAGAGATACAATAATTTAAGAAATATATTTGTTAAAGAAATAAAGTAACCAATAAACATATGGTGCACAAGAAGTCTGTAATGAGAGAAACAGTGATTAGAAAAATGCCAAAAAGTAGCATCATTGATACCGACAGAAATACGGAATAGAAAACCATTGCTATATAGCAATTACCGTGAAAATAGAAGCAAGACGTCAGGATTTATATATATCACATATATATAACATATTAAACCAGACATCTATGTCTTAATTTAACTTCTTAGACAACAAGGTACAGCTGCAGTTGCCATTATTCGAAAACTTCACACGGTGTATACATCGGAATACCCATTTCATGGCACGTGATGTTTTCCATCTGTACCGCCTTAGACGCTTGTTGACTCGGATTTCTATTGGGTGCAGAAAATTGCATTTTAGCGCTGGCTGCAATACCGTCGAGAAACTCAAGTGGGCGATCGCGAGTTGTTGTCTTAAAAATCTAATAGCAATTCAACCTGTCTTTTATTGCCGCACAGTTCAGCAAATGTGTGTGTGTAATTGTAATTTGAAGATGAACGTTACAAATTCATACTGTATAGTGTACATGGGAAAGAAGTCCTTTCTGAGGCTCCTTAGCCATACCCAGATTAAAAATATGACACATACAGTATACAGGATATTAAAGGGAAAATAAGTAATACAATAATACATTGTCGCTTCTTCCGAATGTAAAATATTTTTTCCGCTCATGAGTGTACAGTATGTCTAAATGGAACCTTGTTGAAACGCATATGCATCATCACATTTCTATATGTATTATTTATTAATCAATACTTTTGCTAGGCTTGTTCTTCTTTTCATACGGTTTTTATTTTATGCATAAGCGTTTACTATACATATTTCTCATTGGAACCTTGTTGAAACACATATGTGTGTCATCACATTTTGGCGCATGCGTTTCTGTGTCTCGTTGGAACCCTGTGGAAACGCATATGGGCCTTTGGCGAGAATGAAAAAAAAAAAAAAGCCTCCAGTCGCGAACTTCGGTGATAACTTGTAAAAATCATAGTTTGAAATGAAAAAAATCATATATTTCGGCTACAGTCGCCATGCTATCTGCTGATGCATTAATTGAAGAACATACTGGTATTAAAAATGCATAACTACAGTCAGGTTTTTTATACGTCTGCACATTATGTCTAGTCCAGTCAGCAATTGTGCAAGGATACTGTAGGTATGTAGAAAAAAGTACACAGCTTTGAGTTTTATAAGTTTTCATTATGAAGCGCCTAAATTTGATAACGTCTTCAAGGTCAAATCACAATGGACCACTGTGGTAGACTTGGTTTTTACATTATCTGGTTTTAAACACCTGCAAATTGACACAGTAGCACAGACAAAACTGTACACATGACAATTCACTAATATCTGCCTCCTGGTGGATATGCGAAGAATTGCACTCAAAGAAATCCGAAACCATTAAATTAAACAGATCAACCGCAGGTGCCTTGCGGCGTGAACGGTGGCGTGAATGTGGGAATGCAGAGTTAATACCATGTGGAATACAGCAGAGCACACAAAAACGGCTCTGTGGTTTATTCGAATAACAGACGCTGCAGCTGTATCTAATTTATGTATCCAGAATGTTTCCTGGGCTGACAAGTTCTTAACCCTATCTCCTCCCCTCCTGCTACACGGAACATGTTTAATTCCCTTAAATGTCATTAAAGAAGGGACTTTATTATGATGTGACGCAAAATGGCGCTACACACTGTGTTAATCAAAACCATTCTTGATGTTCCTGATGTGTTCCTGGATGCATATTTTTAAACTGGGTTTGGTCCTGCCAACATATTGTAACCCACAGGCGCATTCAAGGAGATATACCAAATGGGTAGAGGTGCATCGAATAACGTCACTAATTTCGAAGACTTGCTTTGTTGTTTTTTTAATCTTTTTTTTTTACTAAATGGAGAAATTTGCATAGAAAACATTTCCCACAGGCATAATTGCCCATAGGTTTAGTATTAAGCCAACTTCTGTTATCAATTACACAAACTTCTTGCCCAATATCACTAGGCAGGAATTGATTAACACACATTCCCAGCTAGCTCAAACTCCTACACCCACCACATCATGAATATATATTTATGTCAAACAAGAGTGCTACTGGGCGTGGCAAATGTAT